>NW_027126791.1:50000-95000 GCF_037325665.1 Littorina saxatilis | reverse complement strand
TCAAGTTCTAGAAAATAATCTCTTTTTCTTTTACGAATTTCATCTGTATACTGATTTCTAGTCAGGCGGAATAATGCCCACTGCTCAGGTGTATTTAAGCGCTTAGCAACTTGATGTATACAATTTTTTGCGTTTCGTAATTGTAAAATATGTTCAGTCATCCATGGGGCATCATCTTCACGTACTGTTATTATCTTAACAGGCATACATGTTTTTGCAACACGGAATAAATGTTCAGAAAACAAGGCAGCAGCTTCGTCAATGGACGCATTTAAATCTGTGTTCAAAAGATTAATTTTGTTCAATTCAAACAAAAATGTATCAACATCTAACTTGGCATAATTATATATAGTCCTTTTGAACTGACCTTTTTTTTAATCTCTGTAACGTTAATTTTACACATGGCACAGAATGGTCACTACAAATGGGGGGTAACACTACAATTTCACTAATTAAGTTTATACTCGTGGTCAGGACCAGATCAATGCATGAGGATTTAGTTTCTGTAATACGTGTGGGTAATTCAGTAACGAGCTGGTGCAGATTGTTTTTTTGTATCAAATTAAGAAAATGGGGAGATGGATTATTCAAAAAATCTTCGTTAAAGTCTCCAAAAATTAGAAATTTATGTGGTGTTCTCATTACTTGCTTTACAGATTCGTCAACCAAGTGCCAATAATCAATCCGAGAGTCTGGTGGTCGGTAAAATGAACCAACCAGCACAGTTTCTTGCAATAATTTAGTTTCTATCCAGACTGCTGCAAGGCCTGGAATTAACAAATCAGGCCTTGGTTTGCAAATAAAATCGTTTTTCACGTAAACAGCTACCCCTCCATATCCATCTGGCCTATCAAGACGCACTGGGGGATGAAATCCTTTGAGGCATAAACTGTCGTTTGATATCGAGTCACACAACCAAGTTTCTGACAAAGTCACAATATCGTGCTCTTTAACTTCACATTGTAAAATATCAATCTTGTTTCGCAAACTACGTACATTTATATGCAAAATAGAGGTATCTTTAACATGCTCTCTACCAGGCGGGCCTGGGTTTGGGTGGACATCACCTGACAATAAAACCATCAGCAAAATGACAAAAACATGTGTCACAAAACTATGCACGAATATAATGTTCCAGAGCATATGCCCGTAACGCTTACTTCCAATTGGTTGACTAAAATAGGAAGGTTGCGATTTTGAGTCAGGTATGGGTTTTAAGGGTGTGGAGTTAAAACATTCAATATTTTTCTTGTAGTACACACACAAGAAATGTGCATGAAAAAAGATGAAGAGAGCTGTTCCAAAACCATTTTGTCCGTGAAAAACTAAAAGCATATATACCAAAACGGTGTCAAAATCAAGAAAAAAACTATTTTTGCGAGCACCTGGCCGATATTGCGTAAAAACAACCAACCCTGGATCTGAAACTAACGATGTCTAAAGGCATTCAAAATTTAGGTTACAACTTCTTTGAAGAAGAAGAACCAGGGCTGGGCATCGGTAGCTAGGCATGGGACAAGCATCAGTGAACGGGTCTCTCTCTCTAAAAGGGAATAACAGTGGTTAAGGAGCGAAAAACAGGGGAAAGCTATAGCGAAAAACAGGTAAACAAAGAGGTCATAAAGGTTTTTATACAAAGTAGGAAAACAAAATGAATGAACATGACACAATTTTGACATGGTCCTAGTCAAAATCGCTGACGCGGCTGTCGGAAAAAAGTTGGCAAAATGAACGGAGATGAATTAATCCTGAGTGTATACAACATGAAACAAATGACGAGAAAAGAAAACTGTTTTTAGTCATTTGAAGCAGCAACAAGAACAACACTTGCTAAGAAATAACGTTTCAAGCATCCAGCACACGAAGCAGTTTTACAGTAAGTCGATGTCCCGTAATTTGGTCGTGACCCACCAATACACTTATACGTCCACACAAGTACACCTACCGAAAACACACACACACACACAAACACACACACACACACACACACACACACACACACACACACACACACACACACACATACACACACACACACACGTCTTCAAGGTAAACTTGGCAGCAGAGTCGTGGAACAAAGATCAGAGAAATATCCAAGCATATGTAAGTGTCAAAATAATGCTCGCACACAGCAAAACACTCGACGTATTACGCTGGTTTCATTTATAGCACTCCCCCACACACACACACACACAGACACAGTCACAGACAGACAGACAGACAGACAGACAGACAGACAGACAGACAGACACACACACACACAAACACACACACACAAACAAACACACACACACACACACACACGCGGGAAAGAAAATATATCAGGACGCCAGATAACAGTGAAGTGCACAGCCTAGGTCGACATCGGCCAACATCACCATGTTCGACAATAATTATACCAGTGTCAATTAAGCAATGCAACATTTACAGGAAACATGAACTGAGGACAGGCTTCTCTGTCCGCCGGTCAACGAGGCACTCGACAAAACACAGCGCTGGGCTTAGCTTTGCGCTGCACAGTCAATGTTCTATTATAGTGTTCGTTCACAGCATTGTTTGTTTCGTCCTGCGTTGGCATACAGGCACATGAACTTATTATTGTCTCATAAATCTTCACTGCGATGGTCAGACACTGTAATCCAGGCATAAGTAGGTTTTCAGTTCATTAACATCACTATAGCTCGCCTTCCATTGCCATACAGTCACATAAGACTATTACGTAGAGGTTACACGCCGAGTCTCAGTGATTATTAAAAATAATGGTCGAAGTTAGCGGATCATGAAAAATGCGAGCTTTAGCGAGCTTTTTCATGACCGCGAACTGAGACCATTATTTTTTATAATCACTGAGACGAGGTGTGTAACCTCTTTATTCCTCCTTTCTTCAGTTATTCAAAGAAAAGAGGAGGTTTTTTGCGAAAGTTTGATCGAATCCTATTCACTCAACCAGTCAACCTGCGCAGGCGATCGATTAATGCGCGGTTGTATAGTTCCGTGCAAATCATTCCATTCTGTTAACACTTCTTGTCAGTTTTCCTATTTTGGACTAAAATCAAGTACACAGATATGCTGTTATTCTGCTGTGGCGGCAAAGGCAGATATTGTGTGTTCTGTATATGTTTTGGTATCGCTTAGATAATGTTCTTCTTTCGTCAAATGGGACTAGCAGACGAACTTTTGCACCCGTGTTCCAACGTTAAAAACTGTATGAAGTTCAGTTTTCTGGGGAAAATAGTGTATGAAACCGCTTTATGTTGTTTAAATTGATGTGATGTGTGCATTTGGTTACGTGTGATCTGTTTATTAAATGAAATATTGTTGAAAACTGACCGTCGGATTGCAGTCTGTTGTCGAAGAAACTGAGTGAAAAGAAGGGGAACTACTCTTGTCGCTAGACAAAGTATGAGTTACTTGCCTTGCGGGAAATTGCTTGTGATGAACGTTTGAGCACGGCAAATCTAGATTCAGAAAACAACCGAACTCATGGATTTTATATGAAGATTCATGTGTTCAGGCCTGTAGTTGTTAATTTAAATGCGGTATGTTTGTATTGTTTGCTCCAGAGATGTATACTTCGTACGTTAGAGCGTTCGGAACTTTTCAGTCGCAAAAAGTAGTACCGAAACAGAACAACTTCTCAACCCATTGCACTATCGAGGATTCAGGCTGTTGCTGGGTCGTTATTTGTTTGGTTGCTGGGTCATTATGTAGAGGTTACATGCCGAGTCTCAGTGATTATTAAAAATAATGGTCGAAGTTAGCGGATCATGAAAAATGCGAGCTTCAGCGAGCTTTTTCATGACCGCGAACTGAGACCATTATTTTTAATAATCACTGAGACGAGGTGTGTAACCTCTTTATTCCTCCTTTCTTCAGTTATTCAAAGAAAACAGGAGTTTTTGTGCGAAAGGTTCATCGAATCCGACTCACTCAACCAGTCAACCTGCGCAGGCGATCGATTGATGCGCGGTTGTATAGTTCCGTGCAAATCATTCCATTCTGTTAACACTTCTTGTCAGTTTCCTTGTTTTGGACTAAAATCAAGTACACAGATATGCTGTTATTCTGCTGTGGCGGTAAAGGCAGGTATTGTGTGTTCTGTTTATGTTTTAGTATCGCTTAAGATAATGTTCTTTCGTCAAATGGGACTAGCAGACGAACTTTTGCACCCGTGTTCCAACGTTAATTACTGTATGAAGTTCAGTTTTCTGGGGAAAATAGTGTATGAAACCGCTTTATGTTGTTTAAATTGATGTGATGTGTGCATTTGGTTGCGTGTGATCTGTTTATAAAATGAAATATTGTTGAAAACTGACCGTCGGATTGCAGTCAGTGTTGTCGAAGAAACTGAGTTAAAAGAAGGGGAACTACTCTTGTCGCTAGAGTATGAGTTACTTGCCTTGGGAATTTGCTTGTGATGAACGGTTTGTGCACGGCAGATCTAGATTCAGAAAACAACCGAACTCATGGATTTTATATGGATATTCATGTGTTCAGGCCTGTAGTTGTTAATTTAAATGCGGTATGTTTGTATTGTTTGCTCCAGAGATGTATACTTCGTACGTATGGAGCGTTCGGAACTTTTCAGTCGCAAAAGTAGTACCGAAACAGAACAGCTTCTCAACCCATTGCACTATCGAGGATTCAGGCTGTTGCTGGCTCGTTATTTGTTTGGTTGCTGGGTCATTATCGAAAAATAACTAGCTCTACAAGTTTACAGAGGTAAAGAAGCAGAGGGGGGAATAACGAAAAATAACTACCCCTACAAGTTTACAGAGGTAAAGAAGCAGAGGGGGGAATAATACATAATAATCATCTTAATTGGGTTGTCTTAAGGAAGTAAACGAAATCCGTGTCTACGAGAGACTGTGGCAAAAATGCAATTGATCAGTTTTTGGCGTTTTCTCAGCAATAGCAGGTTCATTCACAAACATACTCTGTACTACACATAAACACACACACACACACACACACACACACACACACACACACACACACACACACACACACACACACACACAGACACACACACACACACACACATACACACATACACACACACAGACACACAGGCGGCGATGGGTACTTTTAGGTTATGACGTTCGGTGTTATCTCAGGTTGGAGTCAGTTTGCACAGGTATCCAAAACACACAGGTGTGGAGACAGAAAATATGTCAGTTGCAAAATACTTCCAGTTCACGCATGGTGGTGAGCTTGGTGACACTGCCTCTTTTCTTAACAAAGATCATGCCATCGCGAGTCCAAGTGTCTTCGAGTTTGCTCTCTCGCTTCAGTTTCCTGGCCCTACCGGCGATACCAGCCCTTGTCTTCGTCAGATCCTCATTGACGAATATGTTGGGGTGTCGCTGGGGTCCCGCTGAGTCTCCACTCTTTAGGGCCGTCCATTCCAGGTTCGTGAACAGTTTGGTGACATCAGCATTCTTTAGATTTTTCCTCGATCGCATGAATTGCTCTTTTTTCCGGTGAGTTGCCATCTTCACAATAATGGATCGTGTATATTGTTCGCCACCGGTTGGCTTGCGGCCTACCCTATGAGACCTATCTATATCGCCGTCGCAGAGATCCACACCAACAGCCTTTGCGAGTTGCTTTACTATTTCGTCAATGTTTTCTTCAATGCTTTCTGGCACCGGCCCAATTCTCAAGCTGTTCCGCCTTGTGTACTGCTCAAAGCCGCCGAGCTGCTCTTTCAGGTCCTCGATCTGCCGATCTTTGGCCTCGATCGCCTTTCTCAGGCCAGAGATCTCGAAGCGGAGCTCCTGCGTGACGCGGCTCGCGACGGCTTTTGCAAGTACTTCGATTAAGTGTGGCTTCAGATCATCTATGGACGAGGTAGGCATGGTGTCAATGATGGTTTTACTCGTGAAAGCTGGATCGTTAGAGATGATGGTTTCTTCAGGGTCTTCGAGGAAGCTCCCATCCGTCCGCTGGTTCTTAGACACGTTGTCTTCCGGGGTTAGAGGCGACGATGCAGGCCTTTTGGCGTCTCTCCCAGTAGGGGTAGACATGGACACGACAAGGAGCCGAGGTCTCGGTCACAAAAACGAGAGTGCAGGTCAACACTGCGTATTTGTAAACAGAAACGTTCAAGTAGGTCACACGTGGGCCGTTTCGACAGACACAGACACCGGTCCAGCTCCACGGGAAAACCACGAGGAACACACAACAGGGGTGACGTCTGACTAGGTCAAGTTCAAGATCAAGGCCAAAGCCAAGTCAAGGTTTCGCTTCACAGCTGGCGGAAGTTACTCATGGAATTCACGTGAATCTAAAAAAAGAACCACCGGTTGTCCTTGCAATCACTGTACATGGATGAATAGGATTTCGAGAAAACACGTCATTTCAAGGAAGAAGAACACAGTACTTGCATTTGTATGACTTACTGCGTTGCACAGTCCAGTAATCATCTACACACCAGTAAACAGCTCCATTCATCCACAGTAGCACATGGAGAACTTACAAAATTCACAGCCACGAGCAGCAGAGCGGAGCTACCTGTCCACCATGTTGTTCACCTCTTTTATGTACCCTTCCTTAGGCGGCAGTCACGTGCCCCTTTCAAACCATCTTTGATCCGAAAAGTTGTACATATAGCCAAATTTAGGGCCGTTTATGGGATAGAACGTTTGAATAAATGACACTGGATGGAATATTTAGCAGGGGTGCAATAATTATATAGGTTACACACCTCCGATACCTGGATAGCATGCATATTATTTTCAGGGTTTGATTTTCTGGTGATCCCGAGCCTCTGGCGAGGTAATACATGACAATATATCCTCGGGGAAAATATGCAAGCCATTCAGAAAGAAGTGTTTTGATGTAAACACTTACTCTTCCAACACAAACCTTCCGGTGCCTGTTGTTCTCTTGCCGAGACTTAAGAAGATGGTTCTCTGCCCCATATTAACTACTACTACTACTACTACTACTACTACTACTACTACTACTACTACTACTACTACTACTACTACTACTACTACTACTACTACTACCACCACTACCACTACCACTACCACTACCACTACCACTACCACTACTACTACTACTACTAGTACTACTAGTACTACTACTACTACTACTACTACTACTACTACTACTACTACTATCATTACTCTGACAAAACGTGACTCCAACCTTGCAGTGTGACGGCCGTGTTGACAGTCGCTGTGCACTGACCAAGCGCACGCCGAAAAAAGCCGGCACGCTCTTCAGTCCGAGGCGAGACGTTTCGCTTCACGCCCTTCACAAGAAACCAACAGGCAACGCTGACATCGGACGCAGACGACAAAGGAGTGTCACAACAACAACAACAACAACAACAACAACAACAACAACAACAACAACAACAACATGTAGACAACGCTGACATCGGACGCAGACGACAGAGGAGTGTCACAAGAACAGCAACCAGTAGACAACGCTGACGTCAGGCGCAGACGACAAAGAAGTGTAATAACAACAACAACCTGTGGACAACGCGGACGTCAAACGCAGACAACAGAAGAGTGTCACAACAACAACCTGTGTACAACGCTGACATCGGACGCAGACGACAGAGGAGTGTCACAACAACAACCTGTAGACAACGCTGACATCGGACGCAGACGACAGAGGAGTGTCACAACAACAACAACCTGTGGACAACGCTGACGTCAAACGCAGACAACAGAGGAGTGTCACAACAACAACCTATGGACAACGCTGACATCGGACGCAGACAACAGAAGAGTGTCACAACAACAACCTGTGTACAACGCTGACATCGGACGCAGACGACAGAGGAGTGTCACAACAACAATTCCTATGGACAACGCTGACATCGAACACAGACGACAGAGAAGTGTCGCAACAACAACCTGTAGACAACGCTGACATCGGACGCAGACGACAGAGGAGTGTCACAACAACAACCTGTGGACAACGCTGACATCGGACGCAGACGACAGAGGAGTGTCACAACAACAACCTGTGGACAACGCTGACATCAAACGCATACGACAGAGTAGTGTCACAACAACAACCTGTAGACAACGCTGACATCGGACGCAGACGACAAAGGAGTGTCACAACAACAACAACCTGTAGACAACGCTAGCTGCAAAGCCGACCTGACCTGACAGCGGTTCTCTCATTGAACAGGTAGAGACACCCAGACAACACACACCTGATCCCCGTAACCATGGCAGGACCTGGAAGCAGTCATCAGACCAGCAGCAGCAACTGGCGACAGATTGTGACGTCACTCTACCCTGACGCTCTCACCGGTACCTACTGTGTGCCTCCAATCCAGTTCAACAGGGTGCCCTACGTCAGGGACACTGTACCCGGTACCCGTCACTCTGCGCTTGTGCTGCACCCGCCATCTGGTGCCGCCCCTGACCACAATGTTCCCGCGGCCAGTCAAGGGGCAGCCACAAGTAGCGTACAGCCAGGCACCGGTCAGCCTACACCCGGCGGACATCAGAAGAAAGGAAAAGGGCCACAAGCTCGACAGCCAGCACACAGTCGGCAGCATCCTTACGCCCGGTCAGTGCAATGGCTACAGCCCTTCTCCGGACAGGCAACACACGGGCAACAGTCCACCACCGGTCAGTCGTCCTCTGGACAGGCAACACACGGGCAACAGTCCACCACCGGTCAGTCTTCCTCTGGACAGGCAACACACGGGCAACAGTCCACCACCGGTCAGTCGTCCTCTGGACAGGCAACGCACGGGCAACAGTCCACCACCGGTCAGTCGTCCTCTGGACAGGCAACACACGGGCAACAGTCCACCACCGGTCAGTCGTCCAGCGGTCAGCAGAGTGCACAGTACAGCTTATGGACGCAAGAGTCAGCGCCCCCTTGCACGCCAGTCAATGTTCAACAGACAGACATATCAGATGACTTTGCCCAAAACCACGTGATGGTCAACCTGCAAGAATTCGGCAACAGTCTTGACGAGGCCATGTTCATCCTGTCTCAGCTACGTTTCGGGGACTACCTCAACCAGCCTGCCTACGCCGCGGCCGCTGCACAGCTTCCACGACCATCAGACATTGACACGCAGCAAACAAAGTATTCTGATGGCGAGGCCGACTTTGTGTTGATCCACCGCCAGCACGGCATTCTGATCGGAGAGCTCAAGACTGTGGGCAGGTGGCAGAAGGATGTTAATAACCCTCAACCTCCGGCCGATGCTGACGTGGCCAAGAGGGTGACGAAGGCAGTGACGCAGCTGGACAGGTCGGAGACAGTCGTGAGATACCTTGTGAATGACGTGACACCTTACCTGACTGTGAGGAAAACTCTCTTCCTGCCTTACGTCAGATCTGAGCAACTCGAGCGGGTCTTGGATAACGATCCACAGTTGGAACAGGTATTTTATAAGAGAGAGAGAGAGAGAGAGAGAGAGAGAGAGAGAGAGAGAGAGAGACAGACAGAGAGAGGGGGAGAGAGAGAGAGAGAGAGAGAGACAGACAGACAGAGACAGACAGACAGACCGAGACAGAGAGACAGAGAGAGACAAAGAGAGAGAGACAGACAGACAGACAGAGAGAGAGACAGAGACACAGAGAGAGAGGGAGAGAGAGACAGAGACACAGAGAGAGAGGGAGAGAGAGAAAGAGACACAGAGAGAGGGAGAGAGAGAGAAAGAGACACAGAGAGAGAGGGAGAGAGAGAGAAAGAGAGAGGGAGATGAGAGAGAAAGAGGACAACCAGCTAATGACAGCGTGTATTAGTCTCAGTAACCGATGCGATGTAAAACTATAACATTGTAAAGGTAATCTATAGTGACATTTAACATTGACCCATTGCAGGCGGTGTGTCGGAGCCTGGGTGCAGGCTCTGCAGCGGAGGCCGTACTGCTGTGCTGTTGCTCTCACCAACTGTCCCAGTCTGCATCGTACTGGCACGTGACACCCGCCGTGTTATCACAGCTGAGCACCTGGTGGCAACACAGGATGGCCTGTACTGTGGACACTCTGCTCTCTGATGACAGTTATCTGGACATCGTGGCCAGGTGAGAAATGTCATAGACTTGTGTCTGTTCCGTAACAATTATGGCGGGGAAAAGAAATCGCTTTGTTTCTTACACTCTGTGTTTGGTGGCGGTATCACACGAGAACATTACACCCACCAAATACTCCGGAGTATCACACGAGAAAATTACTCACACCAAATACTCCGGAGTATCACACGAGAAAATTACTCCCACCAAATACTCCGGAGTATCACACGAGAAAATTACTCCCACCAAATACTCCGCCATCTTAGTTCACCGCTATCCCATTTCGCCCCAAACCAATTTTGCAACATTTCACAAGCCGAGCGTCATTTTCCTACCAATACTACTTGCGCCACATTCCACTTTGGTGCCATCCCGTTTTGCCGCCATCGCATTGCGTCCCCATTTTGCCCGCATCCCATTTTGCCCGCATCCCATTTTGCCCGCATCCCATTTTGCCCGCATCCCATTTTAGCAACATTTCACAAACCAAGAGTCATTTTAGGTTTAAGACGAACGTTCACCGCGAACTATAAATCCGGTAAAAAGTTGGGGAGTAACAATTTCGTGGTGGGAGTAATTTTGTTGTTCCTTGGGGAGTTCTTTTCTCGTACGAGATTTTTACTGGGAGTACACATTTCGTACGAACATTTTACTCCGGAGTCAATTGTTCGGGGAGTAAAAATGTCGTATTACACCGGCCCTTTCTCTGTTGTGGGTAAGGTGACTGTTGTGGGTGACTGTTGTGGGTGACTGGTGTGGGTGGGGTGACTGTTGTGGGTGACTGGTGTGGGTGGGGTGACTGGTGTGGGTGGGGTGACTGTTGTGGGTAACTGTTTTGGGTGGGGTGACTGTAGTGGGCGGGGTGACTGAATGCTAATGAATGAGCATTCAGGCACTGCTTTCCTCCTGTGCTGAAGTTAAATAATCAGTTTTGAGTCTGCTTACGTCAGTTGCGCCACCAGGGACCCATGCAGTCACCCAGTTGCCCTGGTAACTAACAACAATCGAGTCGAGTGGGCGAGGAAAATAACCCTTTGTATCATATTAACCCTGTTAGTATATATACTGTTCAAAAAAAGAAACGCATAGCTTGTAATATTTGATAAATTTAGTTATATGGCTACAAGGATATCCACAAAACTGCAGAAAATGTTTATCTGGTCGTCGACCTTTCGTCCATTGCCACAAGTGAGCTCTGCACGTGACGCATGCGTTATCAGTGGCTACAATGTCAAAATTGCTCATTTGGCATGACCACTCGTCATGCTTCAGTGTAATCTCGTGAAACTCGGGGAATATTGAGCTCTCACCATGTCTTCCAAAACCCATAAAAGCGGATTGTTCGCCACAAAGAAATCAGACGACAATTCAGCGACGAAAGATGGCCCGATTGAGCAGAGAAGACCGCCAAATTGCATTGGGTCGTTTACAAGCAGGCCAAAGTCCAAGTGCAATCGCCAGGCACTTCCACGTGTCCCAGAGCACCATCAGTAGACTGTGGGTCAGGTTTCAAGCCACTGGCTCCGTTGCTGACTTGCCACGAGCGGGAAGACCAAGGGCGACAACTGCTGCTCACGACCGCTTCATACGGCTCCGCCACCTCCGGAATCGTTTCCTGTCGGCCTCATCTTCTGTCCAGGCTCTCCCCGGGCCACACCGATTATCGGACCAGACCGTGCGGAACCGCCTGCATGAAGCTGGTTTGAGAGCTCGCAGACCTCACAGAGGAGCTGTCCTCACCCGCCGCCATCGCCAGAACCGAGTGCAGTGGGGCAACCAGCACCTTCGCTGGACCGTCCGGAATCACTGGAGACACGTGTGGTTCAGCGACGAGTCCTACTTCCTGCTCCAGCGACATGATGGTCGGAGGAGGGTCTACCGGAGAGTAAACGAACGTTACGCGCCCAACTGTGTGGATGAGGCACCCGTTCATGGTGGTGGAGGCGTCATGGTGTGGGGGGCGATCAATACCGCTGGAAGGAGCACCCTGGTGCACGTCCAAGGGCGCATAACTCCCCAGCGATACGTGGAGGAAATTCTGCGCCCACACGCCCTTCCTCTTCTGGCTGACCAGGATGCCATATTCCAGCAGGACAACGCTCGCCCGCACACAGCACGACTCACCACCCAGTTCCTCACCGACCACCATGTCCAGGTGCTTCCCTGGCCATCCATGTCGCCAGACATGAACCCGATAGAACACCTCTGGGATGAATTGGACAGACGTGTGCGCAGGCGAGAAGAAGCGCCGGCAAATCACCGCGATCTATTGCAGGCACTTCAGGAGGAGTGGGACACCATCCCACAGCAAGATATCCGGCATCTGATCCAGTCCATGCCCAGAAGGTGCCGGGCAGTTGTTGCTGCTCAAGGCAGTCACACCCCCTACTGACTTGACAGCCTCGGCACCCAATCGTATTGATTGACTGATTGATTTGAAGATGCAAATGAACTGTGTGTGCATTCAACTGTGTCCATACCAAATTTCAAACAAATAATCTAAATATTGGATTTTCTGTTAATTTTTTCGAAAAATAAAACAAATTTGGCAAGTAGCAACTATGCGTTTCTTTTTTTGAACAGTATATATGCCTTTCTTTCGTCAAATTTCAAGGTCACAGACGGGTCATGTTTGGCCTAAAGTACGTGACCATTTTCTACAATGTTTTTGACGAAATATTTCAACTTGACAAACTTCCAGGATTGTTTTATTTTTTTATCTTTAGACATGTCATAAGTTCGATTATCCTAAAACAACACACACTCCAAAACCCGCAAGAATACCATTTCCTCAAGAGTTTGATCATTTTAAACATGACCTGAATTTGCTCAAGGTCACAGACTGTTTATAGAGCTAGAGTAACAATTAATATACATGTATATAAATATATATATATATCTCTTTTAGATTACACATGACGAGGGTGAGTCACATAAGTATTTGCTTTTCTTGTGACAGGAACATTCAATAAGGATGGCATAAAGCAAACAACTCTTAATTCTGTAGTTTTTGCTCTGAACATTTGTGTGATAGGGTGGAAGGAGGAGGTAGTAGCGATTTGAAGTAGTTGGTAGGTGAATGTAGTCACCTCGTAGTGGTAGACCCCGAAGTAAGGAGAACACCATATGGGTGCCTCTGTAGTGTCTTGCACGGAACGAACAACACTTGCTCTCGTCTTGGACTTTACACACGTGTAGAGAATGATAGAGGTCACTGGCACAGACCGACGAATCACTTGATGCAACGTGTAACTCTGAAAAACAACATGACTTTTGGTTCACATTTCTCTTTAATTCTTGTTCCTTTCCTCGCCGACTCAGCCAATGGCTGGGTGGTCACACAACACTATCAATGCAGTCTACATCATGCTGTTTATGAAAACAGAGCACACAACAATTCCGTCCTCTCAGTCTGAGATAGTTCTCAGTTCTCTCAAAAATGTCAAACCCCATCAACACGCACCCTGAAAAAGGAAAGCGACATTTTAACACCCTCTTAATGAGGCTTTGATCTGAGCGCTTCAAACAGCAACAAGGGAACATCCTAGACCAACTTCCTACGGCCCTTCCCCTGGCTCGGCCAGGCAGTTGCACAACCTGCAGGCAAGGTACCCGGCCTCTTTCTAGGGGCTTAAGTTCAAAGGATCAAAGACTAGCCAGGGGATGGTCACAGATGGCTGAGCGCGTTTACGATCTATGCAGGTGTCTGGACATGTGCATCTCATAATTTAGCCTAATTGAGAACAGATAATGACATCAAACGGAACATAATGCGATCGGCAAAACTTACACAAGACATAAAGGAAAGAAAAATATGATAACGTATTACTAGTAGTAGCCAGTTTAGCACTTGGCTACATTTGGAAACTGTGTGTCACAGGCATTAGTGCCATGTCTCACTGTAATGGGCTTACACAGATCGATCGTCTGCTACACAATGAGGTCAACAGAGTAACTTCGATTCCATATTGTCAACATTCACACTCAGATTGCTAGATCTGATTAAAGATGTTCATCTTTGATTCAACAGATGAATGTTGTTATTTCACTGACAGCAAATTGTATAGCCCTGGCCCATGGCACCGTAGTGACCCGCCATTTCAAATGTCGTCACTAATTACAAGATGTAACAATTAAAGCACCGGACAATTCATCATGGCGCAAAACTTGAAACAATGCAAATACTGCAAAGCTAGTGAACGGATATTTCTAGCAAATTTGAGGTCCCCCAGAGGTTGATAGTGGTGGGGGGGGGGGGGGGGGGGGGGGGAGGGATGGAGGGGGGGTTATTCAGAAAGAAGGAAGGAGAAATAACGAGCACAATCATCATTAAAGCAAGCATACAAACAAACATAAATTCTCAGTAACCGATACCATTCTTACAAACTACTTATACATTCATGGATCTTCCAATCGTCACTTACTTTGCGACGAATGCAACCAATACAAAAGCTGAAACCCAACTACATCCATTCTAATCAATCTGCGTTGCAGGTTTGTGGGACCGGCCACCACGGTGTCTGTCCCCTGCTACAACGGTGTCCGTGTGGAGGTGCGGACTGCAGGACAGGCGGTGGCGGAACTGGGGTGGAGGCTGGCACTTCTGGTTTTGACGATGCAACAACTGGACCTGTTGAATAGAGACCCGCGTATGGTCTACTTGGCAGGCCCCCCTGGCACTGGTTAGACACGTCATCGTCGTCATCATCATCATCATCATCATTGTCATCATCGTCGTCGTCGTCGTCGTCATCATCATCATCATCATCATCATCATCATCATCATCATCATCATCATCATCATCATCATCATCATCATCATCATCATCGTCGTCGTCGTCATCATCATCATCATCATCATCGTCATCGTCGTTGTCGTCGTCGTCGTCGTCATCAGCATCATCAGCATCGTCGTTGTCATCATCATCATCATCATCATTATCATCATCATCATCACCATCATCATCATCATCATCATCGCCGTAGTCATTTTCATTGTCCACGCTATCTATGGCAATGTAATACAAAATGAAAGCAGTGTAATCTTCAGTTACAAGAATGAAAAGGCACGAAGTATAGCGAACTGCTATTAGTCAATGACGCATTCGTCGAAGAAATGACGTAATAGTTATGACGTTTTCAACTCAGTATGACCTCACTCTGAGCAACGCCTTCACTTGTGTCTGCATGTTTACTCCCTGTGTTTTAAACTGAGAGAAATATGCCTCAGAAAACGTGGTTTCAACCCCTACAGTTTCAACAGATTCAACTAAAACGGTAACAACTCTAAAGGATCAGCGAATGTTTTTGATGACATTATTGTTGTCTGATGTTGAGTTTTGTGTTCCAACAGGAAAGACGGTGGCGCTGGTACTGCAGGGGTTGAGGTGGCTGCTTCAGGGCAACGACGTGCGAGTGGTGTCGACAGCCTACAACTCCCGGGCTGCCAGCAGAATGATAGCAGGGCAGCTAGGGATGGCTCTGAGCGCGGACCCGACACCTCCCCCAACACCAGGCAGCATCGCTCTACACCAGTACAACTTCAACAACAGGGAGGCGGACGTGCAGCAGACCGTCACCGACCTCTTGGCGCGAGTCAAGGACGGACAGTTGCACGTTCTGTTGGATGAGGCGCTCTTTGGTGGCAGGTTGGTCTTTAGGGGTTGGAGTAACGTGTTTAATAACAATAATACGAAAATGTATAACGCGCACATATCTCACCACAAGTTGACTCAAGGTGTGTGTGTGTGTGTGTGTGTGTGTGTGTGTGTGTGTGTGTGTGTGTGTGTGTGTGTGTGTGCGCGCGATTATGCGTGCGTGCGTTCGTAGGTGCGTGTGTGCGTTCGTGTGCATGCGAGCGTGAAAATGTGCACGCGCGCGTGAGAGTGTGCGCGCATGCTTCGTGCATGCAAATGTGTAGGTGCGTGTCAGCGCGTGTTTGCGTGTGTGTGTGTGTGTGTGTGTGTGTGTGTGTGTGTGTGCGAGGCTGACGCTAAGTACCGGCATGTCCGTATGAGAGGGCCTTAGGTACCGTGCATAGACCTTGGCTGCACTAGGTACCGCGCTAAGTACCTGCGATGTTAAAACCCATGTACATAATACTTTTGTGTGTTGTTTATGCTGTTTATATGTAGGCATGTTAGTTTGAACTACGATCCTTTATTTTCGTAAATAAGGCTCATCATTTTGTCAAGTAGTAGCGGTTTGAATTTCAAAGGTACTTAACGTATGAAATATACGTACAGAACCAACTTTTTACACACAACCTAAAAGTTCTCACTGCAGATTTAAAAATAACAGCAATCGTTCTCTTGTATCTCAAGCATCATTGACAGCAAATAACTGAGTAGAAACATAGCCCTAATTGGGAGTAGTCGGGTGTTTTGACCAACGGTACTTAGTGCTTTCTGTACGGACATAGCGGTACTTAGTGCTTTCCGTACGGACATAGCGGTACTTAACGTCGCCTGCGGTTCCAAGGTTTTATTACACAGAATTAGAGATGTTGGTAGCCATATTATTTCGACCTGTATATATCGGGACAGCACATTCAATTCAGACATCCATAGACAGACAGTTTGAACTACGATCCTTTATTTTTGTAAATAAGGCTCATCATTTTGTCAAGTAGTAGCGGTTTGAGATTCAAAGGTACTTAACGTATGGAACATACGTACAGAACCAACTTTTTACACACAACCTAAAAGTTCTCACTGCAGATTTAAAAATAACAGCAATCGTTCTCTTGTGTCTCAAGCATCATTGACAGAAAATAACTGAGTAGAAACAATCTTTTACAAAGAATGACCAATAGTGAAGTGAATAGTAAACATTATACAGGCCTAAAAACAAACTTTATTAGACATCTCTCTCTCTCTCTCTCTCTCTCTCTCTCTCTCTCTCTCTCTCTCTCTCTCTCTCTCTCTCTCTCTCTCTCTCTCTCTCTCTCTCTCTCTCTCTCTCTCTCTCTCGGTTGTATGTATATATTAGGCAGCATTGATGTGCAAGATTATTGATAGAGGAAAGCTTGGAACAAACCACTGTGTGTTTTGCATACGTTTAAATATCATGTTTTCTATGTTTTTCCTGTGATTTATGTGTACCCCCCCTCCCCCCCATTGAAAGGGGCTGTAGGCCCATATTCAATTAAACTGTGTCAGTCTCTCTCTCTCTCTCTCTCTCTCTCTCTCTCTCTCTCTCTCTCTCTCTCTCTCTCTCTCTCTCCCTATCTATCTCTCTCTCTTTTCCATAATATATTTATAGTATTCTCTCACTCCTTTATATATTTATATGGGAGATTTATATAGCGCTTGACGTTCTCTAAGCGCTTTACATATTCTCTCTCTCTCTCTCTCTCTCTCTCTCTCTCTCTCTCTCTCTCTCTCTCTCTCTCTCTCTATCTCTCCCTCTCTCTCTTTCTTTTATATCTCTCTCGCTCTCTCTCTCTCTCTATTACATAATATATATTTATAGTATTCTCTCCTCACTTTTTCCGTCTCTAGCTCACGTTCCCTCCCCCCCCCCCCCTACCTCTACCTCCCTTACCTCATAATAAGCGTGCGCGCGCAACGACAGTAAGAGAGAGAGGCACAGAGAGATAATATCGTATTCTAAATTTATTGATAGAGGAGAGATATGTATTATAAGATAAGAGAGAGAGGTAGGAGGGGGGGGGGGGGGAGAAAGAGAGATACAGAGAGCGTGAGGGGAGAAGGAATACTATTAGTATCACTATCAATAAATTATGAGAGAGAGAGAGATAGAGATAGAGATATAGAGAGGGAGAGAGAGAGAGAGAGATAGAGAGAGAGAGAGAGGGAGAGAGAGAGAGAGAGGGAGAGAGAGGGAGAGAGAGAGAGATAGAGATAGAGAGGGAGAGAGAGAGATAGAGAGAGAGAGAGAGAGAGAGAGAGAGAGAGAGAGGGAGAGCGAGAGAGAACAAGAACAAGAACAAGAACAAATCTTTAATTGTCTAAGGCCACAGCCCCTTACAATAGTGGTTTGCTCGAAGGTCTTGATAAAAGGGACATAAAAATACAACATGGTGTTCATCTTCTTTATCAGCTGTACAGAGAGGACAGTTTCTTGTCGTTTGGTTTGGTGCGTACCGAAACTTGTGAGCGTTGATTTCGGATACTCCTGCGCGGAAACGAGTAAGAGCAACTCTGTACTTAATATCTTCGATTAATTCAATGTATTTCTCTTTTTCCAAACATGTTTTGTAACAATTATAAATGTCGAAACGTTCACTGCATTCTAAAAAGGAGAACCATTCTTGACAAAAACAATCTTGTAAACGTCTTTTAAACTCTTGTAAGAAACACTTCTCATTCCCAACCATTCCGTACATCCACACAGCAGCAAAACCATTACAACATAAAAGACTCTGCACATGTGAGACCCAATTTGTGTGGCCCTTCGATGCCAAATTACATAAAGCTTTATATGCAATCTTGGAATATCTTGAATCAGGTTGCTTCAGCAGTGTAAACCAGTATTTCACACATCTGACTGCAGAGTTAATATACAGCGGATGTCTTCCCAATTCACCATACACAATGTTGTTTGGAGTTCGAATTGTCACTTTCAGAAACTTTTTACACGCAAACAGGTAGACCCTTTACACAGAGTCATACTTTCCATATTCCCATAGCTCTGAACCATACAAGAGCATAGGGGCGATCCGTGCGTCAAACAGTTTGAAAAACACCTTTGTCGAATGGCAGCCAAGTCTGGGACGCCTAGAATGATGAACTCGAACTGCCTGAATCTGTGTTGCCTTTCTCATTGCAACTCGGCTGCCTGTATTTGTCATGTAAATTCTTACAACCCCGGATACAAAAACAAAACCAGAAAATGACGCCACAGTTTAAACAACAAAAGCATGGCTTTAATTTAAAATAGCAGCATTAACACCTAAATGTTTGTTATAATGCAGTAAAATGATTACATATCTGATTATTCTTATTCACCTATTTCGTCTCCTCTACCCCTGTGCGTGTGTTGTATGTGCCTCTTGTTTTATGGACTGGGCAAAGGAGCTGCGCCTTCGGCTATCAGTGTGACTGACTTTTAGGGTTTAACGTCCTCTTAGACCAACTGGTCTATATTGGGACAGGTATTGGTAATACGTTGAAGTTATGGTGTGATACTTTGATTCGAACAAGCCCGCTGTGGCTGTCTTCTTCGACACACCAGCATTGGGTTTGTCTCGTCAAAGTATCGAAATACGATCATTATAATCGGAGACGAGAGATAATGCATGCGTGTCTTCGTGTTTTCCAAGCCCTGAGTCTTTCGCTGTGAACGTGGGATTTTTTCGTGCGCAAGTGTTCACACGGGGGTGTTCGGACACCGAAGAGAGTCTGCACAAAGTTGACTCCGAGAAATAAATCTCTCGCCGAACGTGGGGACCGAACCCACGCTGATAGCGACCAACTGGCTACAAAGCCAGCGCGCTACCAACTGAGCTACCTCCCCGCCGCGCTATCAGTGTCAAGTTACCTAAAGGCAGAGGGGAAGTGTTTAATTAACCGTATCAAGCACGCTATGTCGTGCATTCCGAACGCGTGTACTAGGAGTGACTGACAGGGGCTAGTCTGGACTTGACTGCGCCTGAACTGATGCGTTGTTTCATCGAACACTGTATAGTGTCTATTGACAGTTTAAAAGAGAAGTACGCCTTCTTTTGGTTTAAATACATATCCAACAGTCCGAATTACAATAGAAAGGGCAAGATGAAGAAACACAAAAGCACAAGGCTCAAATAAGTGCTACCAAAATTAAACAGAAACGTCTCTGGCGAACGTTTTAAACAGTATAAGACAATATAAGCATAATAGTATGTATACAGAATGCTATACAGTCACGCAGTCCTTCTGTTTTACTGTCCGTACTCAGATAACGGATGTTTTAATGAGCTGAATCTGTGCGTATGCCTTCAAAGATGGCTTCACACGATTGTAACTAAAACTTATATTCGTCTCCTCTACCCCTGTGCGTGTGTTGTATGTGCCTCTTGTTTTATGGACCCGGCAAAGGAGCTGAATAATCAGATATGTAATCATTTTACTGCATTATAACAAACATTTAGGTGTTAATGCTGCTATTTTAAATTAAAGCCATGCTTTTGTTGTTTAAACTGTGGCGTCATTTTCTGGTTTTGTTTATCCCGCCAGGCACTCCTTTCAATACTTTTCTTCATATACCACCAATAGTATTATGCTTTTAGATATCGTTGTTAAATGATGTATTTTGATGCTGTTACCGCTGTCTGTCTCTGTCTTTAGATCTCTCCCTCTCTCTCCCTCTCTTTCTCCTCCTGTCAGTCTTTATTTATCTGTTTCCGCGTCGGTCTCTCCGTCTGTCCCTATCTCTGTCTGTCTCTATTTGTCTGGTTTAATGCAAGCAATGATAAGTGTATAGCCTTATCTATACATATATAATTAATATATATCATAGATTATATAATGGTATGATACATGAAGATTGTATAGGGACTTCTGCTACACTTATGGTGTAAAACACATGGGATGAATCATGCTGTGTTGCTTGAAAGTACAGACTCGAACATCAAAGCATTTGGTGTCACTCGGTTCAAAATATTAAAATGTATGGTTAGTGCACGTCCAATTTAATTGTGATTAGGCTACACAGCCATAGTATATAGGTTGTGTATATGTAACATAGTGTAATCGGCGTACCGTTTCCGCACAGTCTTCGACTCGACGACTCCATAACCCCACATACACGTGAACATCAAAAGATCTCCCAAACTTCTTTGAATATTTTAATAAAAATGTTTGTAGTTCATACTCAGAAGACGACCCTTCAACTCTGTTCAAACAATTCAGGGTGTTTCCGCTAAAAATGTGTCTGTAAATCAAGTTCTTAGTTGAAGTTAAACAAAATGATCCTTACATAGCCCGTAAAAGCCCGCGAGGTAAAGGCAGACAAAAACAGTTGTGAGCGCAATCTATAATTGTAACCCGTTATGGCGTAGTTGGTATGTCGTTCGCCTGTGGTCTCCAAGGTTGCCGTGGGTTAAATCTCATGTTATTTTTTGTGTGTGAAATGTGACGCAGGGATCCCTTTGAACCCATTCCTCTTGTTGTATGATTGTTGGTTAATCATCTTTTATAGTTCATGTTACAAACTTCTTTAATTTGGCAGGTGTTTTTATTTTTTAATTTTGTATTTATTTTTGGGGTCTTCTTTTACTTCATTCCAGGGGTGGGGTAATAAACGGGCGGTTTAATGATCCTTATGGTCCCTTTGTTTATTTTCGGAGGAGTGGGGGTGGGGGGTGGGGGGTTGGGGGGTGCTGCAGGTTATCTAACTCACTAGGCACGACTGTTTCGCTAAATGGAGCAGCAGCGTCAGTGGGGAACAGGGCACGAGACTGTAGAGTTATGGACCCTCGTGTACAATCAGTGAGAGCCATAGTGAAACACAATATTACACATTTATGAACAACACATATTAATTACTTCACGCCATTACCTCAGTTATTCCCATAGTAGCAGAAACATTTTTTGAACATTGTCAAATATACGTCAGGGCTAATAGTCTCGGGTGCTGTTTTACTTCACAGTTATTTTTCAAGGTTGTCAGTAATATCAGAATAAATATCACACACTTGAATGTTGTCCAAGAGCTTCAAGGCATAGTCACTGATGTCATTACTTCAGTTATTGTCAAGATTGTGGGTCATGAGAACTTAATTATAATATTAATAGTTTTATGATAATAATAAAATTAAACAGCAACAAAAAAATGTGAAAAAAGTTATGTGTATAGTACTTGTCTTACATTATGATAGTCCTGATTTTGTGATAAATCGCCAATTTGCAAGTGCTCTACACAAGGCTAGATGTTATTAGAGGTCAAGGAGGACAAATATCACGAAAAGGCGAAGCAACCAGAGCATCGGTGGCTGGCAGAGGAACCTCCCTCCGATTGGGCCACCAGAAGTAGAGGTGAAAGGAGAGGCTGGTGCAGCGGGGTGCCCGAGCCTCAGAAGGATAGTTCTGAGTTGGCGATGCAGCAAGGCCATTGATATCAGCGTGAACTTGTTATCAGCCGGTGCCGTTATCGGGTTACAGCCGTAGCCCTTTCGCCGTGGCTTCGCCGAGCAGTGGTCAGATGCTGACCACCGGTTCGCGGCGCCACGGGACCATGTTTTCAGGGTTCCTTTTCGTGTTGGGATCAAGTTACCGTGCCCTGGCCAAGAACGCTAGCATTGAAGAAGGGAGAGAAAAGTTCTACCTCCCCATCTTCGGTTTATGTAAACGACTAGGGCTCCTTGCATTAGGAAGTATTCGGATTCTAAATGTTTATTATTATTATCACTAGCAATACTCGTGCTCCTCACGGGATGTAACAAATGTTTTATGATTTTCATTAATCACTGATGGTGTGGATATTAAAGTGTCTATGCGAATCCATCCCATGATCAATTGCTATTATTGTTGCAATGGTCGACTTATCTTGTCTGAATCATGACTGATTTATTATTGTATTCATAGCTTCAAAGCGATGGTGATTGGAGTAGATTAGCTCCCCTGATCAGCGAAGCCTTAATTAACTATCAGTCATATGATAACCACACATATTATGGTAAAAACCCTTATAACTTTGGAACCAGCCAACCATTTTTTTTTTAATGAAATTAAACATGAAGACGCAGGCCATTAGTCCCTTCAACTTAAGTGGGAAAAAAAGAAGAAAAAAATCAACTCGATTTTCTGCGAAAAACATTTCGCTGTGATTTTGTAATTTGTAACTGCTATTTTGTAGACCTTTCCTCGGAGTATGTAATAAAAAAAAGGTTTCATTAAAATATTCCCAGAACTTTGGGAGATATGGATGTTTATGCATTGGAGAATCAAACACTAAAACCCTTATAACTTTGGAACCAGCCAACCATGTTTTATGAAATTGAACATGAAGACGCAGCACATTAGTCCCTTCAACTTAAAAAAATTAACTCGAATTTGTGAAACATTTCTCGCTGTGACTTGGTATTTTGTACTGCTATTTTGTAGACCCTTCCTCCGAGTATGTAATGAAAAAAGTTTCATTCAAATATTCCCAGAACTTTGGGAGATATGGCTGATTATGTATTTTGACCATCGGGCCCCGTAATGACCTTGACGTTTGACATATCCAATATAATTGTTGCACACAATAGGCTATCGTGTGTCTACATCTACCTGCAAAGTTTGGTTGAAAAATACTTAGCGGTTCAGGATTTATCGCAGTTCCTATATTGTGACATACATATGCATACTTACGGAATGGAACAATCGCAAACGTTCCCGCTGGATGACGAATTAAATTATTAAAAACGTATCAGTAAGATAAAATAACAATGAACAGCACCGCGTGGATTCGAACGTACGTGATTAGAACATGATGAAGCAAGAGTGTCCTAACCAACTGGCCTACAAATAATTTGCAAATGTTTCAGGGAAAAATACAGCTATGACACTACAAAAACCATAGGCAATGGATGTTCCGTTTGCCATTCCAATAAGTAACAAAGATAACAACTTGATAGGTTTGAGAGTAAACTTGATTTGACATGATACTGTGTTGTCTAAAGTGTTTATTGGATTCTCGGGCAGTTTTATCCCGGACGGCTGCATGTCGAGTTTCAGGGGTGCCTAAGGGCTTCCGGCGGTAGGTAAAAATATTTAATGTTCAAATAAACCCACTTAATTAAAAAAATAAACACATTAGACCAAGCCAGTCCTGATCGAGGTGGCCTCCACTATGCCCATGCAAAAGGATTAACGTGAAAGTTGCCCAGTACCACAGAAATTAGCAATTTCGTGTGACTGAGGCTACCAGTACCTGTATTAATATATGAATTATAATTGGCAACGGTAAGCGATTTCACACAGATTAGCGCGGGACAAATATTGACTGAATTTTTTTTTTATCATAACTGCAATGTTCTTCTCCCCCCCAAAAAAAACCAACAACAACGCAACACCTCCTCCCTCCCCAACCCCTAAGAAGAACAGGTCCGACAAACCCCTGCGTCACCCAGTAAGCTTTTTTTTTTTTAAAATTAACGACGCCAATGGAATTCGATCTCCTGCCTCGGACACTTTCGTTTTGTCACGTTAGGAGAGCAATTTACCAACTTATCTATTTTGCGTCTTGACAGTTCGCGTGAGTGATATTTTAGTGACTTTTGTGACATATAGACTGACCGGAACAAACGCAAACGTCCACCCTCTGGGTGACGAACAACAACACATTTGCATTCAAACGAAGTAGTTTGTTGATCATAGTGCAATTATCCCGTTTGACTTGTGTCTGTTCTCAGTATGACTAACATATATATGTACTCATTTCTCCCAAATGGGTAAAGCTATTGAAACTCACTTTGGCTATGAGCTCGAGGTCCATGGGAATAAACGCTCATAATTATGTCATGCGGATTGATGACCCTGGTGTCACTCAAAATTATCCCGCCAGAAAATGCTATTTCGTATACATGTACTCAATTGTCTAACCGGCACGGTTGGCCTAGTGGTAAGGCGTCCGGTTGGCCTGGTGGTAAGGCGCCTAGTGGTGGGTTCGAACCCCGGCCGGGTCATACCTAAGACTTTAAAATTGGCCATCTAGTGGCTGCTCCGTCTGGCGTCTGGCATTATGGGGTTAGTGCTTGAACTGGTTGGTCCGGTGTCAGAATAATGTGACTGGGTGAGACATGAAGCCTGTGCTGCGACTTATGTCTTGTGTGTGGCGCACGTTATAAGTCAAAGCAGCACCGCCCTGATATGGCCCTTCGTGGTCGGCTGGGCGTTAAGCAAACAAACAAACAAACTCAATTCTCTCCAGTAAGGACACAGTTATTTTCTCCGAATTTAAGGCCCCAGTTTGTGGTGATTGATATTGATTTGCTCTGTAGTTAGATGATCCTAGTGCCAACATTATTCCGTCAGGCATGGTTTAAATGTTTTCGTTTGTACCCACTTTTCTCCAAAACTGACACCACTATTAGGAAGCATGCTCATCGGAGTCGATGCCGAGAAGCTCTGAACTTTGGTGACCCTAGGTACCATATTATCCGGCCAGGAAGGGTTTTAATATGCTGCTCACCCTACACCCGTTAGGGTCCATATGTTCTATCAGCCCCAGATACTTTACTTGATTTTTGCTTTCGGTCCAGCCGACTCTTTTGAGCCATATCAGGACCAACCAGCCCGAGACGAAGACTTTAAATAATAAAACAACAACCACAGCACGAGATGATAAACGGAAAGTATTAGGATCATTACTATGGTCACTTGTTAATTATTATTTTGTTACCCCTTTATCACATGCCGGCTATTGATACATGCCATATCATTATTTTTGTTATCAAAACGAATACGTTGTGTGTGTGTTTTGTTAGGAAAACTCCAATTAGTTAACAATGTATCAAGAAAAATCACATATTTGAGCGAGTTTCTAGGTGACCCTCTTCGTGATTAGGGACCTAATGTACATCCTATTTGATCTTCCATGAATGGGTTCGGTTGCTATTTGAATTTTCTGTAAAAGGGGTCGCTCAGATAATCGTCAAAATGTAACTGACAAGTCCAGTGGCTAACGAAGGAAAGCACCGATCACCAACAAGACTAAATCACTACCAGATGTCAGGAGGAATGTTGGTAACTGATCCACTGACCGCTATCATATTTCACTACTCGCGTACATTCCGTAGAGTACCTAGAGACCAATCTAGACTGAGCATAATTGTATTTCATTCCCTCTGCTAGAACTGACTGGGCTTGCTAATATAAGCAAGCGTTAGTTTGTAACACATTCCCTGGCCCGTCCCAAGAAAATATGAAAGATATATATGCTACACGGAAGCGTTGTATAGACCGAAACAGTTCAAAATAATGATACTGGATTCAGACTTCAAAATTATTGTTTTCATATTAGGCATACGAACAATAACTTACATGTTAAGAGAAATAATACATGTATCGAGAGATATTGCTTTTATTCTAGGCTACATCTCTTATAGGGGCATCTTACACACTCTCTCTCTTTCTTCACCCTCCCATCTCTCTCTCTCCTTCTCTTCCCCTCTATCTCTCTAATATTGACAACACCCCTCATATGATCACTCAACCTCTCCCCATCGCCCTCTGTCTCTCACCTTCTTACACACACTCTCTCTTTTCCCAACTCTCCTCTCTCTCCATCTCTCTTTCTTCAATAATGACACCCCCCCCCCCCCCCCCCATATATCACTCTACTTATCCTCCACTCTCGAATCTCCAAACATTCGGTTAAACGTGATTAACTGGTATCGTACTCCTATGACAGATAATATTCCATATTCTCTGCATTCTCTGCTTGCTGCATTACGTTAAAGGTTTAATGCTCTTTTTTTTTTCAAGCCACATTTCACGTCAACCAACTTTCATCAAGACGTTATTTAAAGCGTCATTGTAGAAATGACATTCGGAAATATTAGGGGAATCCCTGTCATAACATTTTTTTTCTATTTGTTTCCCATCAGGCATTTTTTTGTTTTAATCACAAGTAATATAATACAGACACACAAAGAGAGACACCTATAGTGACAGCCGCTCTATCATGCTAGAACTGGTGTCAGTATACTGTGACTATACGAGGATGTCAATCAATCAATCAATATGAGGCTTATATCGCGCGTATTCCGTGGGTACAGCTCTAAGCGCAGGGATTTATTTATTTTATTTTTATTTTATGCAATTTATATCGCGCACATATTCAAAGCGCAGGGATTTATTTATGCCGTGTGAGATGGAATTGTTTTTACACAATACATCACGCATTCACATCGGCCAGCAGATCGCAGCCATTTCGGCGCATATCCTACTTTTCACGGCCTATTATTCCAAGTCACACGGGTATTTTGGTGGACATTTTTATCTATGCCTATTCAATTTTGCCAGGAAAGACCCTTTTGTCAATCGTGGGATCTTTAACGTGCACACCCCAATGTAGTGTACACGAAGGGACCTCGGTTTTTCGTCTCATCCGAAAGACTAGCACTTGAACCCACCACCTAGGTTAGGAAAGGGTGGAGAAAATTGCTAACGCCCTGACCCAGGGTCGAATTCGCAACCTCTCGCTTCCGCAAGTGCGTCACCACTCGGCCAGGGCGTTAAGCAAACAAACAAACAAACAAATACCACTCGGCCACCCAGTCCGATGTAAGCCTCTGCGACTTCAATCTCAGTGTGGCAGTACATTAATCTGCTGACCATAAACAAGGAATGCGTCCAGCTGTCTCTCTAGCTCTCCAGTAGGTTTCTCAGCGGGTTACCTACTTGACGACGTTCTAATTGATGGCACGCGAACCGTGTAATGTATAGCCACTGCGCGAGTCGAACCGCTCTACGACTAGCTGCTCCTTTCCACGGCCCCCCACCCTCACCGCCAGCCCCACGCATCCCTCTCTCTCGCCCTTCCTCTCTCCCCCCCTTCCCTCTCTCCCCCCTCCCTCTCTCTCCCCCTCCTTCTTTCTCTCCCTTCCTCTCTCTTTAACTTTAATTGTCAATCCGTTTTTCATTGCTAAATTCATACGGATAAATAAAAGCTTGATGATTAGCAAGAATCACCTCTGATTTGTTATTTGCACTGTCACTGAAGACTAGACCGTCAGTGAAATTTAATACAGTTCTCCACCTGTTTACCTCTTTTTATATTTTAATCCAGACAGCATTATCCACCACCACCCATTATATAAACATTCTATTTTGTGTAGTCCCGATATCAATGTTGCAAACCTTTTGATGCAGCTTTTAATAATATAAGAGATTTGATTTATACGTATTCCCTGTTTCACTCAATGAATATATATATTCCCTAAAATATCCAGGTAATATACATATTTCCTGGAATTTGGATGCCATTTTTAGACGTATTCCCTGACTTATATTTAGCATTCAAAAGGAGACACTTTGATGGAGTGAAAAATCTCTCTCTCTCTCTCTCTCTCTCTCTCTCTCTCTCTCTCTCTCTCTCTCTCTCTATATCTCTCTCTCTCTCTCTCTCTCTCTCTCTCTCTCTCTTATGCTTACACATATAACAATATAACAACCATTGCATAACAATAAAATGTACAACACAAAATTACACTGTTTGCACCAATGAAGTGAGAAACAATGACTTTTATATCAGCAAAATCAACAAGCCGTAATAACTCTAGTTGGCGGGATATATTTTGTTTGTTTGTTTGGTTGGTTGTTTGCTTAACGCCCAGCCGACCACGAAGGGCCATATCAGGGCGGTGCTGCTTTGACATTTAACGTGCGCCACACACAAGACATAAGTCGCAGCACAGGCTTCATGTCTCACCCAGTCACATTATTCTGACACCGGACCAACCAGTCCTAGCACTAACCCCATAATGCCAGACGCCAGGCGGAGCAGCCACTAGATTGCCAATTTTAAAGTCTTGGGTATCCCGGCCGGGGTTCGAACCCACGACCTCCCGCTCACTGGGCGGACGCCTTACCACTAGGCCACCGTGTTGCGGTTTGGCGGGATATAGTGATCCTTACATCGTTCGAAAAAAAACCCAATAAAGCTACCCTTTCAAACCATGTTTTTTTGCTTATTTGCTATTGTATTTGGTTGTAATATGTTATAAAGAATTGTGCATGTGATTAAGGGATATTATATTTTTTAAATATGGAAAAAATGAAAGCTAATTTAAAATGTATGGACAGATTAATTGATGAAAATGGCTCTCAATAACGACGCAAAAAGGAATTTTACAGGAGCAAGTGAGATTTTACAATAACGTGTTTGATAAAAATGGGAATTTTGTTGAGGAGGATGCTGAAATTAAAGTTCTTAATTTAAATATTCCTCAGTTAAATGACGAACGAAAATATGTTTTGGAAACTGATTTTACCGTGTTAGAAATCGGCAGGGCGCTGTCTTTATTAAAAAAAAAAAAGGTTCGTCACCAGGTTTAGACGGATTGAGTACAAGTTTCATGAATGTTTTTTGGCCTAAAGTAAAAATGATGGTGGTTAATTCCCTTCAAAGTGCATTTAGAGTTGGTGAATTGTCAGATACTCAGAAAAGAGCAGTTATCACGTTGATCCATAAGGGTAAAGATTTGCCGAGAGATAGCCTTAAGAATTGGAGACCCTATACGTATCTGTAACCAATACAGATTATAAAATGCTGGCAAAATGTTTATCGCAGTGCTTATCTGGTGTTATTTCTGACCTCGTGTCAGAAGATCAGACAGGATTTATTAAGGGAAGAAAGGCAAGTAACTTGATTAGATTAATTGATGATGTCATTAATTACGCTAATGAAAGAAATCAAGCAGGTAATTTATTACTTGCCCTTGACTACGCTCGAGCCTACGATTCCATCTCAAAAGACTATGTGGTCTGGTCCTTTAAAAAATTTGGTTTTGGCGAAAAAATTGTTAAATGGATTAAAGTTTTAATGACAAACACCACGAGCTGCATAAATTATATGGGTTGGATTTCGGAAGAAATAAGTGTGAATTCCAGAATCCGTCAGGGATGTCCCCTCTCACCTTTGGCCTTCGTGCTTGCTGTAGAATTATTAGCAATCAAAATCCGAAGTCACCCCAATATTACAGGATTTGCCTTACCAGATGTAGGTTTTGCAGAACAAACATCGCGTATCTTGAAACTGGCTATGTACGCCGATGACATAACTGTTTTACTTCAAGATAAAAACGACATGGAAACGGTTTTGAAAATCATTGATGATTTCTCCAATATATCTCGCTTAAAATAAAATAAAAGTAAAACGGAAGCAATGTGGTTGGGATCGCGTAAAAACTGTCAAGAGAAATATTGCGATATTAAATGGAATACCCAGGTTAAAATCATGGGAATTAGTCAGTTTTAAAAATGACATCCCGGCCTCTGAAATTATGGAAAATTGGTCCAAAAGACTTGAAAAAGTTGAACAAATCATTTGCAGATAGTCAAGGAGAAATTTAAGTATAAGCGGCAAATTATGTATTATTAAGTCCTTCTTAGTTTTACAATTTGTTTACGTTATGCAGGCGCTTCTTGCCCCTGTTAAAGTTCTCGATAAGTTGAATACTATTTTGTTCAGGTTTCTCTGGAAAAGGAAGTATTCAAATACAAAAGCCGACATGTATTGTGTAATGTGGTGGAAGAAGGTGGTATTAATATGATAAACGTCCACGATATGCAGACTTCTTTTTTTACTCATATGGGCAGCAAAACTTCAACCGAACAAAAACATGAACCGTGGACAACGATTCCATTAAGTCTTTATCAGGTATTGGGAAGAAATTTACTTTGTTTTGAAGCCACAACACCACTAAAACTGTTCCAAGGTATTGAATGCATTCGATCAAACTTTTGGACAGAAGTTCTCTTAAAATGAATCCATAATAAAGCATTGATTTATGAGAGAGAAGATCGTTTTGGCGATCAATGTTTGTGGAACAATATAAAAGTGGTTTATAAAAATAAAAGCTTATATTTAAAAAAATGGATAGAAGCGCACTTAGATACGGTGAAAGATATTTGGGTTAACGGAGATATGATTCCTTTTAACCAGCTGTGCACAAAGATAAGATACAGTCCCTCTAGATTTTTTGAGTACGGCGCAGTGAAGACTGCTGTGCGAGCGCTTGCACTTCGCAAAAACACAGCCAGCCCGCGAGCAGACGAACACAATAATGACCTTGACACACGGAACCCGGTGATCATTAACCCCTCCGAGAAAGTTTCGCATGCTGATAAAGCGAGCGAGCCTTGCGCTGCTACATTTTGGTTACATCAATATCAGGTTAAACTAGATCACAGTTATTGGCTGTTAGCAAGCAAATGTACAAAAAAAGAAAGATTGCGATTGTTACAATGGAAAATATTACATAATATTTATCCCACGAATACATTATTAAATAAAATGAAAATTAGAGAAACAAAATTATGTACATTTTGTAAACACATTGATTATGTTGAACACTTTTTTGGGCAATGTGAGAAGTTGACGAGCTTTTGAGAAAATGTCCATTATATTTTTAGAAATACAGGATCAAATGTGCACCTCTCAGAACACGATGTCTTGTTTGGTTATCAACCTAGTAATATATGCCAAAATAATAAGGTACTTAATCACATTATTTTGATTGCAAAAATGTGTATTAGTAAATATAAGTATGGTGATAGATACATAGAGAATACTACATGGCTTGCTGTGTCGTACCAGATTTACACGAGTTGTTTTTTTAAATATTGAACTGCGAGCGAAAGCGAGCTGTTCACTATTTGAAAAAGCAACGAGTGTAAATCTGGTACGGAACAGCAAGCCATGTAGTATTCTGTTTATCCTACATACTGTACTTACGTGTATTTTACTGAAAATGTCCTGCATTCGAGGCAGCTAAATTGAAGACGCTTGTTTTAGAACCTCGATCTCTTCTAAAGCCTCGTGCAATCTATTACGTCAAAGCAAAGAAACGTCACTCTGAAAGTGTGGCGTGGCGTGTTAGTTCTAAAGATTCATCGAGGGTAATTAGCGAGCGCAATTTGTGTTTCTATAATGACGTTTGTCTCGGTGACTTTGGCATCATAAGCAGTGGAAAAACAGGTCCCTGCCAGACTTGCTTGACATGACCTCATTTACATGATATACACACGTGTGATTTGAACGATTATTATCTCACGGGTGTCTCTCTCACGTATGCAGGATAAGATTTGAATAGTATATTGGAAAATGAAATGTACATTGGAAGTATGTGAGTAATGTATAAGTCGAGATGAGGTGAAGTGATATATGACGTTTGTGAATATTATGAGGGGGGTGGGAGGGAGCGGATGGACGAGAATAAGGGGGACAAAAAAGGAGGAAAAAAAGTAACCATGTATGGCTCCTCAATTGCTTTTTGTATAAACAACCATGCAAACCACAAAAAAAGAGAAAAAAAAAAGAAACAGGTTTTCTCCAATTTAAAAAAAAAAAAGAAAAAAAGTCGCTTAAGGCGAAATTACTACATTTAGTCAAGCTGTGGAACTCACAGAACGCACTGCATTTTTTTACAGTGACCGTAGTCCGCCGCTCGCGCAAAACGCAGTGAAACTGACGAGACTGTTTAGCGCGGTGGTGGTTTCGTTGTGCTGCATAGCACGCTTTTCTGTACCTCTCTTCGTTTTAACTTTCTGAGCGTGTTTTTAATGCAAACATATCATATCTATATGATTTGGAATCAGGAACCGACAAGGAATAAGGTGAAATTGTTTTTTAATCGATTTCGGAAATTTGATTTTGATCATAATTTTTATATTTTTAATTTTGAGAGCTTGTTTTTAATCCGAATATAACATATTTATATGTTTTTGGAATCAGAAAATAATGATGAATAAGATGAATGTAAATTTCGATCGTTTTATAAAAAAAATTAATTACAATTTTCAGATATTTAATGACCAAAGTCATTGATTAATTTTTAAGCCACCAAGCTGAAATACAATACTGAAGTCCGGCCTTTGTCGAAGATTGCTTGGCCAAAATTTCAATCAATTTGATTGAAAAATGAGGGTGTGACAGTGCCGTCTCAACTTTTACAAAAAGCCGGATATGACGTCATCAAAGACATTTATCGAAAAAAGAAAAATATGTCCGGGGATATCAAACCTAGGAACTCTCATGTAAAATTTCATAAAGATCGGTCCAGTAGTTTACTCTGAATCGCTCTACACACGCGCAGGCACACCGGCACAGACACAACTTGACTAAATGTAAAAAGAGAGAGAGAGAGAGAGAGAGAGAGAGAGAGAGAGAGAGAGAGAGAGAGAGAGAGAGAGAGAGAGAGAGAGAGAGATGATGATGGAACTTTATTTTTCAAGGATAGTGGTTTAAGGTGACGCCTTTTCTTACAACCGGTCCTTACTTCTAATACAAATGTCTAATAAATGATAAACAAGTAAAGCAACATGACAAATAAACAAAGTAAACGAACGAACCAGCAAACAATCGACAAGTAAGCAAACAAGCAAATAAACATAAACAACAAAATGACAAAGTAAGGAACATACAAATCAAAAGCAAAACATGCAACATATTAATTGAGGTTATACATGTAAAGTGATCGACGGTTAAAGTTCCATCCTCACCTATTCACACTTTACTGACACTATACACAACCATCAGTGTGTATAGGAAACAGGTACTTAACGCCTTCGTCCGTACGGGTTACACACTGTGTATAGCCAAACGGTACCTAATGTGGATTTCGTACGTACAGAAGTCACACAGATCCGTCTGCGTATGACCGGTACCTAAGGTGCTCCTCGTCCGTATGTGTGTGTGTGTGTGTGTAAGGCGCAGGGGTGCGTGCGTACGTTTGTGCATTCACGTCACGCATGTATGCATGCGCGCACGTGTGCGTGCGTGCATGTGTGTGTGTGTGTGTGTGTGTGTATGGGCGTACATGCGTGTGTGCATGCGTTCGTGCGTGCAAACAATTGTCCACAGCAACTTCACCCAGCTGTTCCGTGTGGTATGAGTGTGACACGTTCCTCCCAGCCAGACACACATCTCTCACAACGTGTCTCCATTCTGTGTCACAGTTTGCCAGGTCCACGCAACATTACACTGGTGGCCCGACTGGCGGCAAGCGTTCCCGGCCTGCACCTGTGGGCGGCATGTGTTTATCACACCGACATCCCCCCATCACTGCGGCCTGAACCGCTCACCGTCCCTCTCCGCTGTGCTCCCTCCGTGCTGCGGGAGGTACAGACAGCGGTTGGCCAGGCTACAGGTGGAATCCACAACTACAGCGACAGCGGTGTACCTGCCCCTGGGGACGGACTGCGCGTGATACGGCTGAGCCACCATGGCAACGCTCACACAGGTCGGTGGCCAGCTGAGTGCCGGCAGTGTGGGAAGGAGGTCGCCGCCGAGCTGCGCCGTCTTGGTGTGGGCAGTGGGGGTGAGTTGAGTAGGTCATAGATAGATAGATAGATAGATAGATAGATAAATAGATAGATAAGTAGGGAGGTAGGTAGACAGGTAGGTGGGTAGGCAGATGGATAGGTAGGTAAGTAAGTAGATAGGTAGGTAGCAAGGTAGGTAGGGTAACTAAAACAAGTTCACATCGTGTCATTTTACCCTGTCAAATAATAAAGTTCGCTGTGCAAGACCACAGCAGCAAGAGAGAATTACGTCATTGTTAATGACGTCAAACTATAATAACGTCATGTCTGTGTGTCGGGAAATAGGTGTTTGTGACTTTCTTTTGTACACAGAGAGTGAATATGTGGAGAGCGAGAGAGAGAGAGACAGAGACAGAGAGAGACAGAGACAGAGATGGAGAGACAGACAGACAGTACTTTGTTTACAGTTGCCTACACCTCAATATTTACCAACGAAAAAATTCTAACGGTCACAACGGTCTTTCTTACACAGATAACAGCCTCCCCAGCAGTCCCACCCCACTGAGCTACCGCGACGTGTTAATTATCACGCGGAGTTCAGAACTACAGGATGACATCAAGGATGACGCAGGCCAGGTGACGTCACGAGCTAGCGGCGTGGTGCGCGGTCTGCGTGATGAAGGCTTACCGGTGTGTGTGCTGGGGGACCAAGACTGGATACACAACAGGGCGAGGTGGGAGAGAGATGTGCACGACGTGGCGGTGGCGCCAACAGACCGTGTCACAGTAACATACTCTGGCTGGGTGCAAGGCTTGGAGCGGCGTGTGGTGGTGGTGCTGTCAGGCAGGCACAAGGAGATTGATGAAGGAAGGAGTGATGAGGTGATTGATCTTGGTGACAGACTGTTAGCAGCATCGCGCTGTACCACACAGCTCATCATGGTGGACGTGCCTCCTGTCACCACCGCCACTTCCACCGCCACCTGAACCACTGTTCCCGCCACCACTATCCCCTCCACAACCACTGCTAATACCCGTTACCTCCGTCGCAACCACCACCACGACCACCACCGCCACCGCCACTATCAATATCATCATCGTCACCGCCACCAACATCAGCGTCACAACCATCGCATACACAGCAACATCATTCTCATCGTCGTCGTCATCGTTAACAGCAACAACAACAGCATGATCAACAACATCACCATCATCAACAACAACAACACCAACAACAACAACAACAACAACAACAACAACAACAACAACCATTGACTGAGGAAACCGAAATCAAACCCTGAGATCAGTTCACTTTCATCATTATTGACTTTCTGATTTGCGAACTGCACCAAAAATCGACTTTTGACGTTGAACTATAATTTACGTCACAGCATTATGACGTCATTCCGATAAAGGAATTGCCACGATCAGCACAATGACTTTCTCCACTTGAACATCTGTGATCTGGCAAGCAGCTAATCGGCGAACTAACTTCCACCCCTCTTCAATACAAAAGTGTGTGGGCTGCATTTTGTGTCCGGAATTGTCCATTTTGTGTAAACACAGTATTCCCCCTTTACCCTGCCTGGCATTGTGAAACATTACCTTGTGCCGTGTTGCTGGAGTTACGCCCTGTATTATTTAAACGCTGATTGGCTGTACGTGTTGGCGCGCGGACATATCGAAAAAGGAGCATGTATATATAATTATGTAATGTTTATACCCATGGCCATGTCGATTTATGTTATTTCCACACATTTGATGACATATTTTTTGTCCGTGAATAACAAACTCTTCCTTTGAACGGAAAAAGTGAAACATGTGTCTGTGTCATTTTCGATCGGTCTGTCACTCTGTCTCTCTCTCTCTCTCTCTCTCTCTCTCTCTCTCTCTCTCTCTCTCTCTCTCTCTCTCTCTCTCTCTCTCTCTCTCTCTCTCTCTCCCTCTCTCTCTCTCTCTCTCCCTCTCTCTCTCTCTCTCTCTCTCTCTCTCTCTCTCTCTCTCTCTCTCTCTCTCTCTCTCTCTCTGCGCATTCGTGTATGTGTGTTTATGTGTGCGTGCGTGCGTGTGTGTTTGTGTGTGTGTGTGTATTTATGTGTGTGCGTGCGTGTGTTTATGTGTGCGTTTGTGCGTTTGTGTGTGTGTGTGGTTGTGCGTGTGTGTGTGTGTGTGCTTTCTGTGTCTCTCTCTTTCTCTCTCTCTCTCTCTCTCTCTCTCTCTCTCTCTCTCTCTCTCTCTCTCTCTCTCTCTCTCTTTCGTGTGTGTGTGTGTGTGTGTGTGTGTGTGTGTGTGTGTGTGTGTGTATACGTGCGTGCGTGCGTGCGTGTGTGTGTGTGTGTGTGCGTGCGTGTGTGTGTGTGTGTGCGTGTACGCGCCACGTGCACTTGTCATGTACCTTTTCCAGCACTCAACAGTGAAACATCACGACACAAGGCAATGTGAACACAGAGATCAGTGTTGTTGACTTGCACTGTAATCAGTCACTAGTGTATCACGAGAGACACAGAGAAGATCAGTATTGTTGACTTGCACTGCAATGAGTCACTAGTGTATCACGAGACACAGAGAAGATCAGTATTGTTGACTTGCACTGTAATCAGTCACTAGTGTATCACGAGAGACACAGAGATCAGTGTTGTTGACTTGCACTGTAATCAGCCACTAGTGTATCACGAGAGACAGAGAAGATCAGTGTTGTTGACTTGCACTGCAATCAGCCACTAGTGTATCAAGAGAGACACAGAGATCAGTGTTGTTGACTTGCACTGTAATCAGTCACTAGTGTATCACGAGAGACACAGAGAAGATCAGTGTTGTTGACTTGCACTGTAATCAGTCACTAGTGTATCACGAGAGACACAGAGAAGATCAGTATTGTTGACTTGCACTGTAATCAGTCACTAGTGTATCACGAGAGACACAGAGAAGATCAGTGTTGTTGACTTGCACTGTAATCAGTCACTAGTGTATCACGAGACACAGAGAAGATCAGTAGTGTTGACTTGCACTGTAATCAGTCACTAGTGTATCACGAGAGACACAGAGAAGATCAGTAGTGTTGACTTGCACTGTAATCAGCCACTAGTGTATCACGAGAGACACAGAGAAGATCAGTATTGTTGACTTGCACTGCAATCAGCCACTAGTGTATCACGAGAGACACAGAGAAGATCAGTATTGTTGACTTGCACTGTAATCAGCCACTAGTGTATCACGAGAGACACAGAGAAGATCAGTATTGTTGACTTGCACTGTAATCAGTCACTAGTGTATCACGAGAGACACAGAGAAGATCAGTAGTGTTGACTTGCACTGTAATCAGCCACTAGTGTATCACGAGAGACACAGAGAAGATCAGTATTGTTGACTTGCACTGCAATCAGCCACTAGTGTATCACGAGAGACACAGAGAAGATCAGTGTTGTTGACTTGCACTGTAATCAGCCACTAGTGTATCACGAGAGACACAGAGAAGATCAGTGTTGTTGACTTGCACTGTAATCAGCCACTAGTGTATCACGAGAGACACAGAGAAGATCAGTGTTGTTGACTTGCACTGCAATCAGCCACTAGTGTACCACGAGAGACACAGAGAAGATCAGTGTTGTTGACTTGCACTGCAATCAGTCACTAGTGTATCACGAGAGACACAGAGAAGATCAGTGTTGTTGACTTGCACTGTAATCAGCCACTAGTGTATCACGAGAGACACAGAGAAGATCAGTATTGTTGACTTGCACTGTAATCAGCCACTAGTCTATCGAGGAAGAAACTAGGGGGAAGGGGTTGGTAAGGATTTGTTTGTAAAAACAAAACAAGAATATAAGTGCAACAGGCAGGTTAGAAAATGTGAAGAAATTAAAAGAAAAATGTCTCCACAAACACACACACACACACACACACACACACACACACACAGAGACAGACACACACACACACGCACACATACATACACATGCACACACACTCACACACACACACACTGGCACACAAACACACACACACACACACACACACACACACATACATGGACATTGAAGAACAATATGGTGAGGGGAGGTAACCAAAGCCACCCTGATTCATTCACAGCTTGGCAAGAAAAGAGATTATTCCCCTTTGCTCGCGCACGCAGGTTGAAATGCGAAGGTTTATTCTCGGCTGAGGGGGTCATAGCTGTCAATTCAACAACAACAACATTGGCTAACCAAGGATTACCCCCAACGAACCATCAAAACCAACACCACTACTCGCAACTCACACATAGCACCTATTGTGTGCTGGGCTTTTTTAGTGCAGAAGTGGTTGTGGTAGCAGTTAGGGTGGTGGTGGTGGTTGTTGGTGGTGGTTGTCTGAATATGTGTGTGGGAGGGGTAGGGGGGGGGCAGATGAAAAAGTGATGTAAAGAACCAAGACACACAAGCACACACATACACGCACACAGGCACACACACATACACACACACACACACCAACACGCACGTACGCACGCACGCACGCACGAACGCACGCACACACACACACACACACACATACACACACACACACACACACACACACACACACACACACACACACACACACACACACACACAATCGTGCACGTAAGCGCACACACCCAACAAATCCTTCATGGATATTATTTTATTGTGATCGGTTTTAGTGTGCTCTAGTTGTCATAGTTATCCCTCACAACTTGGTGGTTCTACTGTCCAGTATGTTTTGTTATCGTTTGCTTATTTCTGTTCGATTGGGATTTTTTTCTTTTAATAATAATAATAATAATATGGGAGAATTATAGAGCGCTTTACATTATCAAAGCGCTTTACAATGACAAACATACATAATACATACAAAGCAAAGCAAAAGCATGTGCAGCAGCATTCAGCACACAAGTGAACAACGAAACTCAAACACTACATCAATACAATCTGCAAGCATACTAACACAGGCAAAACATTCAAACATTCAAACACCTGATTCAAAAATGCACCATGTTGAAATAAAATTAATCGAAATACTGGGTGAAGAAGTGTGTTTTAAGGTTTGATTTGAAGGAACAGAATGTTTGGCAGTGTCGGATAGAGTAAGGGAGAGAGTTCCACGCAACGGCAGCAGAGTGGGAGAAGGCTCTCTGGCCGTGCTGTTTGCGACTAAAAGAAGATAGACGGAATATTCTAGTGTCTACAGAGGAGCGGAGGGATCGTGAGGGTGTATAGAGTGTGAACAGGTCAGACAGGTAGGATGGGGCTGAGCCAGATATTATTTTGTAGCAGATACAGCAGCACTTATATTGGATTCTCAGCTCTACAGGGAGCCAATGAAGTTTCTTTAGCAAGGGGGAACAGGACTGGGACCGAGGGGCTTTGCAGACAAGCCGGGCTGCAGAATTTTGAACGCGCTGCAAAGGATGGATGACAGACTGAGGACAGCCAATGAGAACAGAATTTCCGTAGTCTAATCGAGAAAGAATGTAGGAGGAAACAAGGGTCTTGGTGGCATCTTCGGTAAGGTATGGGCGGATAGAACCTATTCTCTTAAGCTCGATGTAAGCGGACTGACAGACTTTCATAACATGGTGTTTCATGGAGAGATCGCTATCAAGAAAGATGCCAAGATCACGGACGGAGTCTGAGAATTCAATAGTGCTGCTGCCCAAAGTGATAGAAGGAGGGAGAGAGAGAGAGGAGGAGAGGGAGGATTTGGTGAAACGAATGGCTTCTGTTTTGTCACAGTTAAGTCTAAGCTTGTTAGTGGACATCCAGAGTTCAACGTCAGCAATGCAAGACTGAAGGGAGGTGGTCATCTGGGCGTATTTTGTTTATGAAATAAAAAGCTTTATATATAGACAACTAACTAAAGACGTCATTGGTCTGTATTGGAAAACATCTGTGCATACTGCAGACAGATGTTACGTTACCATGCCAAGTTTAGAATTGTTCAGTCACTGTTCCCCCCTGTTATCCAAAGTTCTTAATGGTCTTCTGATCACTGACAAAATGTTTTGGTTCCAACCCATCTGTTGGAGCACTTATCAACTGCCCTACCGATGGTGGAGCAAGCTGTGACGTCATCACTGGTCTGACGTAACTTGAGGCAGGCGTTGAATACGTCAAGGGGTTCCAGGCCTTTGTTCACCAGGCAGCGACGGGTCACTTTCTGAAAGGCGACATTTTGTTAAATTCAGTATTTATTGGTAATCAATTTATTTGTTTGTTTGTCTACTTGTCTTAAAATTCATTTATTTATTGATGCGTTTGTTAGTTTATTTTTCTTGTCATTCTGAGGCTTAGATGTTGCACTAAGCAATTGTTTAGAAATACCCTGTTTCTATTCAAACCCTACTTATTTATCTGTTTATTTAGTCTATGACTTAAATAAAGTATTTTGCAATAATCACTTTGTATTTTCAAAACCCCATTACATTTCAATTCAAAACCAATTTAAAAGTGTTTATTCTTCATATATTCATTTCTTTTATGACTTAAACACACACACACACACACACACACACACACACACACACACACACACACACACACACACACATACACACACACACATACACACACACACACACACACGCACACACACACACACACACACACACACACACACACACACACACACGCGCGCGCGCGCGCGCATACACCGCCACCACACACAAACACACACACACACATCAAACCCCACCACATCTCTCCACACGCGTATAAACCGACACATACATTTCCTAACACGATTTCATCCCCGCTTTGCGATCGAAAGCTTTTTTTTGTAGTGTGTATCGAGGTCTGAGTCAACACCACTGAAATATGGCCATCTCACATGTTTCTCTTCTGGCGGCAGCTAGGAGCTTTATTCCAACCACAGATCGATTCAAGCGATAACGCGAGAGAAGAACTATGCTTGTGCATTGATAACGTATGTTCGCAGCGGCCAATTCGAACTGTAGATCGATTTCAAGCGATAACGAAAGAGAAGAATTATGCTTGTGCATTGTTAACATTAGATTGCAGCGGCCAATTCAAACTGAAGATCGATTTCAAACGATAACGCGAGAGAATAACTATGCTTGTGCATCGATAACGTATGTTCGCAGCGGCCAATTCAAACTGTAGATCGATTTCAAGCAATAACGAGAGAGTAGAAAACCGCTGGTAGATTGATCACGAATGGTCACATATCTCTGATTGTTGGATTTATTGTTTTGAAGGGAGTTTGGTGGCTCAACGATTAGTTTAAACATTTTTTATCCAGGACAAGCTAGGGAGAGTGATGGACGGAGTGACGGACACAGACAAAGAGAATGAGAGAGTGTGAGAAAGAGAGAAAGCAAGCGTGTGTGTGTGTGTGTGTGTGTGTGTGTGTGTGTGTGTGTGTGTGTGTGTGTGTGTGTGTGTGTGTGTGTGTGTGTGTGTGTGTGTGTGTGTGTGTGTGTGTGTGTGTATGTGTTCGTGTGTGTGTGTGTGTGTGTGTGTGTGTGTGTGTGTGTGTGTGTGTGTGTGTGTAAGCTCAGCACAGCCTACCCACAATCTGTGCATTCCTACAAAAGCAAACAGGATCCCAAGAACTGATTTATTTCAAGGAATAATGATAATAGGCATTATACAAAGTTAAATATCTATAAAACAACGGAAAACATGGTGTAAGGGAAGTGACTGCTTTTTTTGACAAAATGGATTTACGTGATTGCTTCCCTTTGCTAGTGGCCCGTTCACATTTCAATGATTTGCGATGCTCTTTTTCCCTGAAAATAAACGTTCGACCTTGTATGTGCGTGCTTATATACTCGTCTTGGTTTATCAATGGTTTAAACCAAATCGCATTGTTTGGCTGTTTCCGCGCTTCCAGCAAACAGCAGCGTACATTTCACTTATTTCACTTTTCAGAATATTTTTCAGTGACTTAGTCATCTTTCAAACTCGCTTTCAGCACTCACATTACGCCCCCCCCCCCCCCCCGCATCCCCCAACCCCCCCCCCCCCCCCCCCCCATCCCTTCCTCCTCCCCTATCTCCTAACACCACCCCGACCTAATTTGTTACTTAAAATTCACCGTCCCGCAAATACGTGTTCATTGTGTTCTTATAATCAGTATAAAGCTTCAAAGCTTCATACTTTGTGTCTGAAGTGTTCAGTAAATCTGAAATGTCTCTTTCAATGCTGACTTACTAGCTAAATGTCTCTTTCAATGCTGACTGACTAGCTAAATGTCTCTTTCAATGCTGACTTACTAGCTAAATGTCTCTTTCAATGCTGACTGACTAGCTAAATGTCTCTTTCAATGCTGACTTACTAGCTAAATGTCTCTTTCAATGCTGACTTACTAGCTAAATGTCTCTTTCAATGCTGACTTACTAGCTAAATGTCTCTTTCAATGCTGACTTACTAGCTAAATGTCTCTTTCAATGCTGACTGACTAGCTAAATGTCTCTTTCAATGCTGACTGACTAGCTAAATGTCTCTTTCAATGCTGACTTACTAGCTAAATGTCTCTTTCAATGCTGACTGACTAGCTAAATGTCTCTTTCAATGCTGACTGACTAGCTAAATGTCTCTTTCAATGCTGACTTACTAGCTAAATGTCTCTTTCAATGCTGACTTACTAGCTAAATGTCTCTTTCAATGCTGACTGACTAGCTAAATGTCTCTTTCAATGCTGACTTACTAGCTAAATGTCTCTTTCAATGCTGACTTACTAGCTAAATGTCTCTTTCAATGCTGACTGACTAGCTAAATGTCTCTTTCAATGCTGACTGACTAGCTAAATGTCTCTTTCAATGCTGACTGACTAGCTAAATGTCTCTTTCAATGCTGACTGACTAGCTAAATGTCTCTTTCAATGCTGACTTACTAGCTAAATGAATACAAGTGTGGAGAAAACAAAGTTGCATTGCGCATATGAACCAAAGATGACGTCACAGTCTTGGTTTTCTTGTGTTATTAAGGCTGATGGGGTCTATGTCGACCAAAAGAGTGGGATTCCCTGTAGGTCGAGATCCTGTAGGTGGATTCCCTGTATTCTTAAGACTTTAAAATTGGCAATCTAGTGTACAGGGAATCCCACAGGGTGCAGTTTTTCAATAAAACTTGCAAACCATACTCGAATTTCTAAGAAATATATAAAAAAGATCGAAAAACATCAAATTCTAACGATGTCGCTCAGCATCACGTGACTTTCATTGATATTAGCGAAACGCTACAGGAACTACACCCTGTGGTATTCCCTGTATACAAGATTGCCAATTTTAAAGTCTTAGGTATACAGGGAATCCACCTACAGGAACTCCACCTACAGTGAATCCCATTATTTTGGTCGACATAGACCCCAACAGCGTTATTAAGGAACTACGTTTTCTGTTATAACTGTGCCTTGTTTTTATGTTTGCTCATTTACTTATTGATATATTTTATTTATTTGTTTATTCATTCATGTTATGTGCAAAAGATCTTGAATTAACAGCTCATTCGTGGTCGTAATTACATGCATATGTATCATACAACTTTAAATTACCGAGTCGATACTGCCAACCCTGAGTCTGCCATTGCAAAGGAGTTCTTGTATTCAATTCAATTCAATTCAATTCAATAACACTTTATCGTCTGAGTGTAACAAACAGACATTTTTCTTTAGGCTCGTGTATAACATCACATAAAAACAACACTCTCAGAACGCATAGGCACATAAAATACACATCAATACACACATAACCCAACCACACATATCCATACCCGCACCCTCACATTCATCTTATTCTATCTAAAGCAGACATCCAGGCTTTCTAAAAACTGTTTTTAGTTCAAGGGATCTAATAATTATAGGCATCATAGAAAGAATACAAATAAAGAATACAAATAAAGAATACAAATAAAGAATACAAATAAAGAATACAAATAAAGAATACAAATAAAGAATACACATAAAGAATACAAATAAAGAATACAAATAAAGAATACAAATAAAGAATACAAATAAAGAATACAAATAAAGAATACAAATAAAGAATACACATAAAGAATACAAATAAAGAATACAAATAAAGAATACAAATAAAGAATACAAATAAAGAATACAAATAAAGAATACAAATAAAGAATACACATAAAGAATACAAATAAAGAATACAAATAAAGAATACAAATAAAATAAATCCAGTGAAGACGACGATGGAAACGAATGGTGTAAGGGAAGCAACTAAGCCATTTGATGATAACAAATGATTTACCTTATTGCTTCCCTTTACTCGTGTCGGTTCACATTTTGCAGGCTTGGAATTACAGTGCTCCTTTTACGTTTCGTCAATTGTTTTTTTGTTTTGTTCTTTCTTTTTGATTATTGAAACTAATATTGCTTGCTTGAGTGTAGATGTTGATATCAATCGTTGAAGGTCGATTTCCTTGACTGCTCCACCCTACTCAGAAACGTTCCGCAGTGCGATCGACGGCTTCGGGAATTCCCATAATGAATAAACGACTCATGTGACCCACATTGTTCGTATTATCCGGGACGCCACTGTATGAAGGGTGGTGGCACTCTGTTCATTTTCCCGACAAGAAACAGGCTTGGACGGACGCTGAAACCCGGCATCTAATGAAAAGGTAACGTCTTATTGTTGTGCACATATTCACTAGAAAACAGTATCAGAGACACTGACAGTATCAACTCAAATCTCCTGGGAACAGAGACCATGACTTGTATCATGTTAACTATGGCGGCTGTATGTGGGGGGCGTTGTTGTTGCTTGTGTTCAGCTTTCTGACTCGACACTGAAATTTTGTTCAGTCCTGGTCAAATTAAGAAATACACGTACTTATTTTAAGGAAGAAAAGTATGTCAGTGTCTTGCAAGTGAAGGAAATTGGTGGTGAAATGTGATAGATTTCACCCTAAAATTCGATTTCTTCGAAAACGTGTGCACCGAGTGGTCCCATGAACGAGGGGAGAAGGAATTAGTTTTAGGATACAAAAAAAATCAGTTCTAAAGTCTAAATAAAATCTGTTGGTTGAACGAATTTGACCCCTTGAATGTAAAGTACCTAAGCCCGATCGTCAGTACTGTGAAAATGAGGGG
>NW_027126791.1:0-45000 GCF_037325665.1 Littorina saxatilis | reverse complement strand
AAGTACTCCACCCTCACACGAGCAGATTACTCCCCACGACAGGTTTACTCGGAGTAAACATTTCGTTGAAAAATTGTCCTCCCCTGACGAATAGATAACGAATAAATTACTCCCCTGTGCTCCCGAGTAAAAATTTCATACGACACTTTTACTCTCCTGTTCCCTGTCAGTCCTGGTCCGGTGGTGGAAGGGGTGGAGGGAGTGGTAGCGCAACATTCCGTTTGCGCGATATATCATATGGAGGATATCCCATTTCGCCCCCATCCCATGTTTGCGACATTTCACAACCCAAGAGTCATTTTACTTCCATGTCATACCACATGCACCACATCCCATGTTGGCGCCTTCTTGGTTCACCGCTATCCCATTTCGCCCTCACCCCAATTTTGCATCATTTCACAAGCCGAGCGTCATTTTGCTACCAAGAAATACCACTTGCGCCACATTCCACTTTGGTGCCATCCCGTTTTGCCGCCATTGCATTGCGCCCCCATTCCTATTTCGCGACATTTCACTAGCCAAGTGTCATTTTACTATCGTGTCATACCATTAGCGTAATATTCCATTTTGCCGCCGTCCCATTTGGCCCCCATCCCGTTTTTGCGACATTTCACAAACCAAGAGTCATTTAAGGTTTGTGTCATACCAATAGCGCGCCATCCAATTTTAACCCCATCCCATTTTCGTGTCATTCTACTAGCCAAGCGTCATTTTACTATTTAACTAGATAAGAGAGACATTCCGTTTGCGCGACATTTCATTTTGCCGCCATCCCATGAGTACGTCGTCCAAGACGAACGTTCACCGCGAGCTATAAACCCGGTAAAAAGTTGGGGAGTAACAATTTTGTGGAGGGAGTAATTTTTTCGTCCCTTGGGGAGTTCTTTTCTCCTACAAGATTTTTACTGGGAGTACACATTTCGTACGAATATTTTATTCTAGAGTCAATTATTTTTCATGGAGTACAAATTTCTTACTACACCGGCCCTTTTTCTGTTGTGGGTGACTGTTGTGGGTGTGGTGACTGTTGGGGGTGGGGTGACTGTTGTGGGTGTGGTGACTGTTGTGGGTGTGGTGACTGTTGTGGGTGGGGTGACTGTTGTGGGTGAGGTGACTGTTGTGGGTGTGGTGACTGTTGTGGGTGGGGTGACTGTTGTGGGTGTGGTGACTGTTGTGGGTGGGGTGACTGTTGTGGGTGGGGTGACTGTTGTGGGTGGTGTGACTGTTGTGGGTGGTGTGACTGTTGTGGGTGGGATGACTGTTGTGGGTGGGGGTGACTGTTGTGGGTGTGGTGACTGTTGTGGGTGGGGTGACTGTTGTGGGTGTGGTGACTGTTGTGGGTGGGGTGACTGTTGTGGGTGTGGTTACTGTTGTGGGTGTGGTTACTGTTGTGGGCGGGGTGACTGTTGTGGGTGGGGTGACTGTCGTGGGTGGGGTGATTGTAGTGGGTGGGGTGACTGTTGTGGGTGGGGTGACTGGTGTGGGTGGTGTGACTGTTGTGGGTGTGGTGACTGTTGTGGGTGTGGTGACTGTTGTGGGTGTGTTGACTGTTGTGGGTGGGGTGACTGTTGAGGGTTGGTATGGTGTTTAAAGAGATACTACTGATCTGACTGTTGTGGGTGGGGTGACTGTTGAGGGTTGGTATGGTGTTTAAAGAGATACTACTGATCTGACTGTTGTGGGTGGGGTGACTGTTGAGGGTTGGTATGGTGTTTAAAGAGATACTACTGATCTGACTGTTGTGGGTGGGGTGACTGTTGAGGGTTGGTATGGTGTTTAAAGAGATACTACTGATCTGACTGTTGTGGGTGGGGTGACTGTTGAGGGTTGGTATGGTGTTTAAAGAGATACTACTGATCTGACTGTTGTGGGTGTGGTGACTGTTGTGTGTGGGGTGACCGTTGTGGGTGGGGTGACTGTTGTGGGTGTGGTGATTGTTGTGGGTGGTGTGACTGTTGTGGGTGTGGTGACCGTTGTGGGTGGGGTGACCGTTGTGGGTGGGGTGACTGTTGTGGGTGGTGTGACTGTTGTGAGTGTGGTGACTGTTGTGGGTGTGGTGACTGTTGTGGGTGGGGTGACTGTTGTGGGTGTGGTGACTGTTGTGGGTGTGGTGACTGTTGTGGGTGTGGTGACTGTTGTGGGTGTGGTGATCACTGTTGTGGGTGGGGTGACTGTTGTGGGTGTGGTGACTGTTGTGGGTGGGGTGACTGTTCCAAGGGACACTACCGGTACTGATCTGACTGTTGTGGGTGGGGTGACTGTTGTGGGTGGGGTGACTGTTGTGACTGATCTGACCGTTTTGAGGATAGTTTCTGGCGAATTTGACTAATTTGAAGAATGTCAGGAATCCGCTGTACCGTTATTTAGATGTACATGGCAGGATTTTTCTCTGAAAATCACCACAAGAATGTTTATGAATGCTAATGAATGAGCATTCAGGCACTGCTTTCCTCCTGTGCTGAAGTTGAAAAATTAAGTCTTGAGTTCGCTTACGTCAGTTGCACCACCAGGGACCCAGTCACCCAGTTGCCCTGGTAACTAACAACAATCGAGTCGAGTGGTCGAGGGAAATAACCCTTTGTATCATATGAACCCTTTCAGTATATGCCTTTCTTTCGTCAAATCTCAAGGTCACAGACGGGTCATGTCTGGCCCAAAGTATGGGACCATTTTCTACAATGTTTTTGACGACAAATTTCAACTTGACAAACTTCCAGGATTTGTTATCTTCAGACATGTCATGAGTTCGATTATCCTAAAACAACGCACACTCCAAAACCCGCAAGAATACCATTTCCTCAAGAGTTTGATCATTCTAAACATGACCTGAATTTGCTTGCATGCTCTCTGTCCAATGTCTAGGTCACAGACTGTTTATAGAGCTAGAGTAACAATTAGTACATATATATATATATCTCTTTTAAATTACACATGACGATTGTGAGTCACATAAGCATTTGCTTTTCTTGTGACAGGAACATTCAATAAGGATGACATAAAGCAAACAGCTCTTAATTCTGTCGTTGTTGCTCTGAACATTTGTGTGATAGGGGGTTAGGAGGAGGAGGTAGTAGCGATTTGAAGTAGTTGGTAGGTGAATGTAGTCACCTCGTAGTAGTAGACCCCGAAGTAAGGAGAACACCATGTGGGTGAATGTAGTCACCTCGTAGTGGTAGACCCCGAAGTAAGGAGAACACCATGTGGGTGAATGTAGTCACCTCGTAGTAGAAGACCCCGAAGTAAGGAGAACACCATGTGGGTGAATGTAGTCACCTCGTAGTGGTAGACCCCGAAGTAAGGAGAACACCATGTGGGTGAATGTAGTCACCTCGTAGTGGTAGACCCCGAAGTAAGGAGAACACCATGTGGGTGAATGTAGTCACCTCGTAGTAGTAGACCCCGAAGTAAGGAGAACACCATGTAGGTGAATGTAGTCACCTCGTAGTGGTAGACCCCGAAGTAAGGAGAACACCATGTGGGTGAATGTAGTCACCTCGTAGTGGTAGACCCCGAAGTAAGGAGAACACCATGTGGGTGAATGTAGTCACCTCGTAGTGGTAGACCCCGAAGTAAGGAGAACACCATGTAGGTGAATGTAGTCACCTCGTAGAAGTAAACCCCGAAGTAAGGAGAACATCATGTGGGTGCGTCTTTAGTGTCTTGAACGGAACGAACAACACTTGCTCTCGTCTTGGACTTTACACACGTGTAGAGAATGATAGACAAGAGGTCACTGGCACAGGCCGACGAATCACTTGATGCAACAGGTAACTCTGGAAAAACCATGACTTTTGGTTCACATTTCTCTTTAATTCTTGTTCCTTTTCTCGCCGACTCAGCCAATGGCTGGGTGGTCACACAACACTATCAATGCAGTCTACATCATGCTGTTTATGAAAACAATTCCGTCCTCTCAGTCTGAGATAGTTCTCAGTTCTCTCAAAAATATCAAACCCGAGGCTTTAATCTGAGCGCTTCAAACAGCAACAAAGGAACATCCTAGACCAACTTCCTACGGCCCTTCCCCTGGCTCGGCCATAAAGTTACACAACCTGCAGGCGAGGTACCCGGCCTCCCAGCCAGCAAAATTTTGCGCAGCGAATGCGTGTCGCAGTCGCCAAACTCTGCGTAACAACTGCACTGGACGCATGCGTAACGCGCGCGATTTTGCAAAGCGAAATACATGCGTGACACACTCGTTTTCCCTCAGATTACGCAGACCATACGCACCTCCAGCGCACGCTTATTTAACACCAAGACAAATTCGCACTCTCCACGCAGACGTCACGATTGCTTTACGCATTCTCACGCTATTAACGCGCTCTCCACGCAGACGACACGATTGCTTTACGCATTTAACGCGCTCTTGACGCAGATGTCCTGATCATCTTACGCACTCTCCACGCAGATGTCACGAATTATTGACGCATTCTCAGGCATTACGCGCTTTTTACGCTCTCTTCACGCAGATGTCACAATTGCTGTACGCATTCTCACGCATTTGACGCACTCTCCACGCAGATGTCACAATTGCTTTACGCATTCTCACGCATTTGACACACTCTCCACGCAGATGTCACGATTGACCTACACAATTTTACGCAGACCACACAACCGCTTTACGCACTCACAAACAAATAATGGGCAGTGCACAACATTGTATTGATCCAGAAAGACAAAGGTCAAGCGTGCAGGTTCGATAACAGAGATGATCATAATTATGTACAAGTTCTAAAACAAAAATGCAGTCAAATAAATTGATTAAAACAAAGGAGAGATTTGAATCTTGCTTATTGCCATTGTGACTTCCAGGTTTTAATTTCACTGCATTTTGACATACCAGCAGCACGGAAACAAAAATGATCAAAATACTATTCAAAGCAGAATTCAAATTGGCAGAACAAAGAATAAATAGAACAAAACCCTGATAGTCATCATCGATACGCCGTAGTACATGCAGTGAAGAATCCAGTATAACTTATAAGAGAGAATTTTGATGTACACTCGTCACTATATCACATTGATGTAAACAAATAAATAAATAATTGGCACAGCCTAGGCATAGGCAGCAGTGAGTTGTATCAACATGTTTGAATACAGAACAGCAACAAAAAGAGAAAAAAAGTTCTACAAGCCAGCTAATAGTTGAACTTCAGATTACTAATGATATCACAAACAAACACTTAGTTAATGCCCATTCTCCAGGGATCGAAATCCAGTCAATGTACACCAAACTAGGATAACACATACATTTAGAATCTATCACGACTGCATAAAACATTGGTATGCAATTCACAAAGCAAGGAACTTGAAACATGAACATTGACATTAAACATACATATGTGCCCCACACACATTTCGGACAAGGCAGCTGAACGAAATTCAGATGTGGATGGAGCACAAAATAATTAGATGGGGCGGCGTGAAAGCATACTGGGACAAGGAACAAGCAAGAGAAAGAGGATAAGAAGATAAAAGGAAGAACAAACCGAAGAATAAGAAAGAAAAAAACAAAATAAGAGAAGGAGAGACCAAAAAAAAAGGACCAAAAAAAAGGAAAAAAAAGGGAGACAATCATATGAATGTGTACCATTTAAATAAAAGAAATTAAAAAAATTACTTTTAAAAAGGAGACATTTCAGGTTTTGATTTGAAGTGTGTTAACATATTCACATATACCAGTAACTTTGCATGGAAAAAAAAAGTTCACAATGATTTGAAGCAAATTCAAATGCCAGAGAAAAAACAGAACAAAACCCTGATGTCATCATTGATAATCAGTGGTACGTTCAGTGAAGAAAAAACAATTGACACAACCTAGACATGGGCAGCAGTGAGTTATCAAGTTTCACTACACAAAAGTAACAACTACAATAATGAAACAAAAGGTAAAATGCCAGCTAATAGTCAAAATTCAGAACAATGATATCAAAAAGAAACACTTATTCAATGCCCCTTCTCCACTGATATGTATAAGCACACCAACATGACATAAACTCATAAATTTAAAAAAAAAACATGACATAAAACTCATAAATTAAAAAAAACTTATCAGACTGCGTAAAACATAGGTTTGCCATCTCAAAATGGATGTAAAACACGCAGCTTACTCACAAAATGATAGACAAGTCTCCAGCGGCCAGCTGCTCAGCAAACAAAATAAGGTGGCGAGGATCAATATAATTGAAATGCATTTTTTTTTGCTGTTTCGGAGAGAACTTTGCTTCATTTACCTTACACTGCCTGCATTCAAGGGCTAAATTTTTATCAGGTGCACCAAGACTTACATCTATAGAAATCCAATCATAACGGTTTTAACAGCAACAAAAAAAAAAAGTATATTTCTAGTCTCGCTTCTAAATTCTCAACTCAACTCCAAAAAATAATAAAGAACAACAAAAACCCGCATCATGCATTGTCTCCTTCAAGCTGCCTAGGTTGTTTGCGTTCGACTCCCATAAATGACAAGGAATTGTTAAAACCTTTTCTTTCTATTTGTTCACTTTTTGTTTTCTTCTTTTCTGAACTCTTTATACTTGTATTTTATTCATTTTAATTTAGCCTGAAGGTTTGAGTCGTGTATTAAAAATCGAATATAGTGTGTAAGTGCCCTAGAACAGCTTTTCCAGAATCATGTATTCTATATTTTTAGTATGGGATACCCACAAGAAAAGTTCAAATGCATCCATGCGTCTCCACTGATAGTAATGGTAGTTGAGCACTTCCAGTTTAGTCTTCTGTCGTTCTGACACAACCTAAAAGGGTACATCATGTCTGAACATCATCTGTAGAAGAGTGTGAAGTTTAAAGCTTAGCTTAAATAATGTCCAACAAAACCCCAGACTCTTCTGTACATTACCCATCAGCCACACAGACCTGAACTGTGAAATACAATTACTCACTAGCAATTTCTCAGGCGAGTCAAATCTTACATTCATCAAATTTTTGCAACTAGCATTGTAAATAAGCCTACAGAGATTACAAAGTTCAATTACTGCAAACCAAATCATGAAGGCTCTTCCATGGCCTGTTGTCTCTTTCTTTTATCACAGGCTTCCAAAAACCAGTCTTGAACGGCCGTCTTCAAGGTCTTGACCTGTGGCACCCGTACAGCTTCACGGAACAGCCTCTGCATGACAAAACAAAAAATAACATGAACTTAGATCATCAAACAACTATCACTGATTTGAGAAAAGTCTCAAGTTTATTTCCTGACGCCTGTAAACTTGCTAAAAATCATACAGACACACAAACTTGCATACACACCATACGCTTTTACAACACACCAACTATACTTGAGTTAGGAAATTACAACACATTGTAATCCTTGTAGAAGAGAAGTAAAAAAAAAAAAACCTACCCTAATATTTGTTTTAACCCTTTCGCTGCCAATCAAAACTTGGGTATGTGCATTCCTGACTGCCAGGGAATATTGGAGTTTGGGGTGTAATAATTCACACAAAAATCTAGCTTCAAACTGGCAGTAGGTAGGTAAGTAAAACCTATGTTGTTTTTAAAGGAAATTGAACCAAGAATCTGTTTTTAGTGTCTAATCATGGAAATGATAATTAGTTTGGCTTATAATGATGTTTAAATATGAACTTTTGAAAAATCAGCCCGGCGCATCTTCCGGTGCCTGTGGATCAAACACAGGTGGCTGTTTTGCTCGCTCCAAGAAAGGATTATAATCACTGTCATCTACCTGTTTCCAACGAATTGTCCGAAAGAAGATCTCCCCCTTCCCCTGTCAGTATCCATAATCATTTGCACCGCCTGTAGCGTCAGTCCAGCTTTGTTTTTCCCTACTAGGGCCCGGTCGACAGTCACCGTTAGCCATTTTGACGAGTCGAGATTTCTCTCCCATACCCTGTCGACAAGGCCGAAAATAGCCTTCAAACGCAAAACCGCGTCACCATTTATGTTTATTCATGAGAATGAGGTATCCTACCAAGCCATTGGCTGCTATTTGTGTGTCAGCAGTGACGTAGCATTTCTGGAAAATCCCGGAACGGAGAAGACGGGTTTACCCGTCCTAAGGCGCTGCGGCTGCACAAGCGCATGACTGGTATACCCGTCATAAGGCAGTCAAGTGGTTAAAGTTACCTTTACTATGACTTTTTCTTTGGGGGCCTTCGGAAATTCATAATACATAACATGTACTGTGACGTGCAGACGCATATGTGACGACATCATACCGTTTGCTAACATCCTTATTTCGTATGTAGTCGAAAATCCATGACACTGACAAATGAGCTCAGGAACTTGGCTTCTAGCAATTTAATGTTAAGCGTAAAAGCTTTGACAACTATCATTCACATGTGAAACATGGCAAATTTAAAATTGATTCCAAAGAACAAAATTTGAGACAGAAATAACTTGTTGTTTTGTAGACATGGATTTTATCTTCTTCCTAAAAGGACCAGGATGATTTTACAAATTATGAAAAACAACTCACTGTCGATGGCTTTTAGTCGCAGCGTACACCATGGTCTCTTTCCCTGCCCTCCCCCAGAGCCCCCTGTCAGCAACCGTGTAGCCTATGGAACACCTTCGTCATCACAGCATCAGTAGTCGTCTTTAGTTCATGTCCACCAACCACACCGAGCTCATGGTCATGGATCTGAAACAAACAAAACAAGCCAACTGAATTCCAAAAATCAAATATTCAGACAGCTCTTCTTCACATACAAACAATTCAATCTGGAAGCATCATACTGTCACCTGGAACAAAAAATCAATAATCACACTTGCTTTAAAAAAAAAAGTTTTCAGAAGAGCAAATGGTGATTGAGTGTAGCATTGTCATAAAATGTAATCACACACCTCAGGTGACCTGCATCAATCATTCAATACTATCTCACAAATCTTCATTTGGAAAGCACAAACATAATTAGAAGAGAGCGTCAACCGTGATACTATTCAGTGTGGACAATTTTTTTCTGACCCATAATCCGATGCCTACACAAAGTGAGAATCAGAACTCACAAGAAGGCACTGTTGCATGTTTGTGATTATTTGCTTGAGTGTAGCACTTGCAATTTTGAACTTGAGGAAACAGCGTAGCAATTTCTGTTACATCCCTGAAAACCTAGCAGATGGCAGCTCTGGCCACAGAGCAATATTTGCATTATTTCTCACAGATGCAATGATCACAGAAAACAAAGTGGTGCATGCATTTTCCGCACCCCACATGAGAAAAAGAGGCCCATCATTGTGCGTACCCATAAGCATAGTTTTATCATCAAAATGTGTTGGTTAAATTCACAAATGTGACCAATACGCATAAACCTTGCATGAATTCCCAGGATAATGGGAAACTGGTCATGACTGAGAACTGATGAACAGTTAAGATACACCCGTGAACCGTGATGACATCTGGCATCCTCCAAAAAGCACACACTCAAGGTAACATTTAAAGCCTAAAGAGCGTCCAACAATAACATGTCACTCTCACAAGATCTTGCTACAGTTATCTGGGGAAAATAGCACAGGCATGACTGGTCTGCTTCAACAATAGCATTCAAAGCCACCTACCAGTGATCACTCCTTCGACAGATCCATCATGTGCCTTCAACATCTTCCACACTCAACAGTAAAAAGATGACTCCATCGAACAGTAGCACAGGCTCTGGCTCCACCATGATTCTTTGGCGACCAATTACTAAATTAGTCGCATCAGGTCCATCTGCTCCTGTAGAACCTTCTCCAGCAGCAAGAACTGATGTTTATCTTGCCGCTCTGCTCTGCTCGTAGTCTTGTGTCCGCTGAATGGAAGAAAAGAAGAACAAAAAGTCATTTACATGAAGCAATACATATTTTAGACAATCTGTCGGCCTGAAAAGAAACCATCAGCACTAAAAAACAATCTGAGCAAATGTTCAAAGTAAACGTGACATCTCTATATTTTTGAATTCAGGAGAAGATGAGGAATATATACATTGCAATCAATTTTTAAAGGGGCATACAGAGTGGCATTTGATGGGGTAAAAAGATGTAGGGACTCAGCAGTTGGAGATGAAAATTTTTGTGTGTATTTACTTCAAGCAGATTTTTTTTTTTTTTTTTTTTTAGACAGAAGAACAAACACACACTAAAAATCCTTGTTTAAAGTTGAACTGACCTTAACTTTTCCTCCAAACACTAGAACTTTTTGTATTCATTCAAAAATATTCATCAAAAAGGTTAAATTTTAAATTCAATTTTGCAGACTTTGGATGAAAAGTTACTCTTCTCTGGCATCCCGCGGACACAGTTCACACTTTCTCATCAATGAGATGCCTGTGTTAATTAAAAACAAACATCAATAAAACTATTAAAATAAAATAAAAATTTAAATATAAAAATAAAATCGACCAACCGCCCCCACCCGATTTTTTTTCCCTTTGCTGGAAACAATACATTTGTTTCACTAAAACAGTAAAAGAGATCAGCTGAATTTGTTTGACACATCTGGTTATAACTAAAAGAATAAAACACAAAATAAGCCAAAGTCACAGAACAAAAAGACGCTGTCAGTGTCACTATCAATGACTCTGAATGAGACACTCATAAATGCTATCGAGCCATACCTGTTCATCTTCACCTTGCCGGGACGGAACGACAGTCTGCGTTACTGGCATCGGTGGCGGTGTTAAGGTCACTGTCCATCTCAGCTTTCTTCACCTTCAGTTCAAACAAGCAGTGAGCACCGTCATACTCAAGTCAAAGCTTTCTGAAAAAATAAATACTTGGAAGTTAAATAGGATCACATTGATTCCCAAACCTAACAGTAACACGCAAACATCAAAACTGGAATATTAATTATTAAATATAAGCATCTCAATTTCACTAAATTAGTATATTTATTTTCTCTGTGATGTATTTTTTATTTTTATTTCAAAAAAATCTGTTTTTCAACTTTATCACTGCACACGCTGACACAGCCTCTGCCTGCCTCTCTAGTCTATGCATGCCTCGGGAACAAGGGTAATTTTTCTCTTTTCCGAGACTCAGACACAGAATATTCCACTATGACTATGAGTCTATGTCAGTATGCGGAACTGAAAGTTGGAACATCTGTGGAAAAATAAAAAGATACAAATAAAAAAAAAACAGATATATGAAGAGCCTATTAGTATTACTACTAAAGCTCCTGACAACTGCTGCCGCAATGACTCGACCAGATTAGGAACCAACCAAAGTTCACCAAGAAACAGACAATGAGACATAAAATGATAAACGAAAATTCAGTTTTTATGGTGCCGTGAGCGACCCGCGAATCGGGATTCGGATGGTATTTTCACTCTTCCACAACTCCTTAAAAACAAACCACTGCATCAATCAACTTTATGTTTTTGGAAAAGTTAGTTCATTCATCCATCTTTCAGACAAAACAAACATGAATGAATAGAACAGTGTTCTTCTAGGCGAAAAAAAAATCGAAAGTGTGAGAAATTCTCTCTGCCATCAAACTCGGAAGCCGAAGCCGCGAGCTATCAAAAATTCAAATTCCCAAATCTTTCCTTCAGTTGATCAACTTACCTATTCTTGAAAGAAGTCAATCTTCATTTCAGAGAGAAGGATAAGATTACCTTGCATCCAATAAGCAAGTCAAAAATACAAGTCAATATGAAGAAAAAGCAAAAAAACGCCGATACAATGTGGATTTGACAGACTTCTTGCCAACAGGAAGTTGGAGATTGTCTGATTGAAGTATGTCTGACAGACAAGGGAAATAACTTCAATAAATTGCTCTTTTCAGTCAAGGTAACTGTCTCCCCTGAAATTGAACTTTCATGGATATTTTCTTCCAAAGCAAAATAAAATAAAATGAAAATATGCTGAGAACAAATTTTATGTAACCATTAACATCAGCCTTTATTTTGAGTAGATAATTAGTTTCAAAGTTACTTTAGTTTACATTTTTTTGTTTAATCTGAATTTTTTAAATGTTTTTATCGTTTTGTTATGGGTGTTCATATAGATTTCAGTTATCTTTTCTGTTCATATAATATTTTTATTATGCTTTGCCTAGATTTTTCCACGACATTATTTTGTGGAAAGCTGATTCCTACAACAATACCAAATCCCCATTACAATAATTATATTACATGCTAAAACAATTATAATGATAATACAAATTAAAATAATCATATTTATTTTAAGATAAAAATAATCAGGATAACAATTAAGCAAATAAATGTTAGTAATAACAAAATGATTAAATAAAAATTAAATGGGAAAACCATTACATAAAATAAAAATATTTTTATTAAACTTTTAAATGCATTTTTTTTTTTAACCGAAACTGTCTTAAGATAAACTGAAAAATAACGGATTGAAAGTTTTTATGCAATTTTTTTTCTAAAACAAAAAAAAAGAAGTTTTTGAAGAAGAATAACTATTCATAACCAAAATTTAAAAGTAAATATTTTTTAATAACATAAAATATAATAAATTATTTCATGAAGTAAATGCATAAACCCACGGTATAAAATTAGGAAAAACAAAAATTGCAATCACCTTTTCATTGAATCCATGCGTGCTAAACACTGCGTGGTGAAGTCGTTTCGAATGCGACAATCTGCGTAAAAGTTGGCGAAAAGTAACGCGCGCGAAGCGAAGGTGTCACGAGGCCGTACGCATCCCCGCATGAAAAACGCAGAAATAACGCATGCGTCACGCAGAATCATGCTGGCTGGGCTCTTTCTAATTCTAGGGGCTTAAGTTCAAAGGATCAAAGACTAGCCAGGGGATGGTCACAGATGGTTAAGCGCGTTTACGATCTATGCAGGTGTCTGGACCTGTGCATTTCATAATTTAATTGAGAACAGATAATGACATCAGACGGAACATAATGCGATCGGCAAAACTTACACAAGACATAAAGGAAAGAAAAATATAATAACGTATTACTAGTAGTAGCCAGTTTAGCACTTGGCTACATTTGGAAATTGTGTCACAGGCGTTAGTGCCATGTCTCACTTTAATGGGCTTACACAGATCGATCGCCTGCTACACAATGAGGTCAACACAGTAACTTCGATTCCATATTGTCAAAATTCACACTCAGATTGCTAGATGTGATTAAAGATGTTCATCTTTGATTCAACAGATGAATGTTGTTATTTCACTGACAGCAAATTGTATAGCCCTGGCCCATGGCACCGTAGTGACCCGCCATTTCAAATTTCGTCACTAATTACAAGATGTAACAATTAAAGCACCGGACAATTCATCATGGCGCAAAACTTGAAACAATGCAAATACTGCAAAGCTAGTGAACGGATATTTCTAGTAAATTTGAGGTCCCCCAGAGGTTGATAGTGGTGGGGGGTGGGGGGGGGAGGGGGGAGGTTCAGAAAGAAGGAAGGAGAAATAACGAGCACAATCATCATTAAAACAAGCATACAAACAAACATAAATTCTCAGTAACCGATACCATTCTTACAAACTACTTATACATTCATGGTTCTTCCAATCGTCACTTACTTTGCGACGAATGCAACCAATACAAAAGCTGAAACCCAACTACATCCATTCTACTCAATCTGTGTTGCAGGTTTGTGGGACCGGCCACCACGGTGTCTGTCCCCTGCTACAACGGTGTCCGTGTGGAGGTGCGGACTGCAGGACAGGCGGTGGCGGAACTGGGGTGGAGGCTGGCACTTCTGGTTTTGACGATGCAACAACTGGACCTGTTAAATAGAGACCCACGTCTGGTCTGCTTGGCAGGCCCCCCTGGCACTGGTTAGACACGTCATCGTCGTCATCATCATCATCATCATCATCATCGTCATTATCGTCGTCGTCATCGTCGTCGTAGTCGTCGTCAACATCATCATCATTATCATTATCATCATCATCATCGTCGTCGTCGTCGTCGTCATCATCATCATCATCATCATCATCATCGTCGTCGTCGTCGTCATCAGCATCATCAGCATCGTCGTTGTCATCATCATCATCATCATCATCATCATCATCATTATCATCATCATCATCATCATCATCATCATCATCGCCTTTAGTCATTTTCATTGTCCACGCTATCTATGGCAATGTAATAGAAAATGAAAGCAGTGTAATCTTCAGTTACAAGAATGAAAAGGCACGAAGTATTCACATTTTTCCGCAACCCACTGTGCCATCGCGGTTTCAAGGGCAAGATAGAGTTATTCCGCCTTCCACAGGAAGATAACTTCCGGTTACTAGCCATTTCTCTCAAATTACAGTATCAGCCATCCTCTTTTAGATCTAGACTGGCGTTTAGATCAATTACAACTACTATGGACCCTGTATCAAGGAAGCGTTGGTGGGAACACAAAGGGAAGGTGTTAGTGAGAATGCCTGATCACTTTGAGGTCGCTTCTCCATCAAATGAAAGTTTAAAATGGGAAGACAACATGCGGAACTGGCCGCCGGTGACCTATGTCAAAATCGTCAATTACCTAATGGTTTTCTGAGGGGTGCGACGGGGAAGCCATGGAGAATTTCAAGAGTATGGAGTCTTACAACTATTTCCAATCCCGAAAGGTCAGTACACATGCAATGTTTACCTTTTCGTCATAATTTTATAGTATTTATTTGACACTGACACACTGAGAGTGAGAAGAAAGTGACAGTTCACTATCACTATGTTGACACCAAGCAGAAGAAGAAGAAGAAACTAGTAGTAAAATGTTGGGTTTGTTATTATAGCTAGCACAGTGCTAGACATTAACTATTGTTGTCTTGACCATAGAAGTGGTAGCAGAGCAACACACCTGTCACTGAGTGTCAACAGACACACTCATTTTTAGTTGTGTTTTTCAATGTTACTTCACATTTGCCTATATATCAAAAATGATTTCTAGTAGGCCTAATACTGATTACTGTTTTATGTTTCAGGTTAGTGCTGAAGACCGACGACAAGCAAGCGGTTTTGCTCCCACCCCCCAGTGTCAACGCTAAAAATATCATCGGATCTGGAAGAGACTCAGAGCCAAGTAAGCTTTGTTTGTTTGTTTGTTTTTATCAATTTATGATCTGCTGACTTCAAATTGTCTGTCTTCCTACATCAGTGTATAAGAAATTTAAAATGAATCGGCATCCCAAAACGGATGCATAGGAAGGGTCACGAAACAGATTCAAGATTTTACAAAACAAACAAACAAGATCTAGACATATGTCGACAAGCCGCGTGCATTCAATCAATCGACTCTTGAATCGAGAAGTTTAAGGAGGTTACTTGATACAGATAGTGATGCAGTTTTCAAGACATCGATAAAGCTTATGCTGAATCATTTTTTTTATTCCCAGAAATGTACCATTGAATTGATGCAACAACAAAAATAGCACTAGATTGCTACAATTTTGATTTTGCATAGAACACTCCGAAATAATTTCCGGGGAGCATCTCCCGCACCCGTAAGTTTTTTTCAATTTCAGGAGTTATTTCCCTCATGTATTATCATGCTTAAATGCTGTGAGTGTGAATGATGCATGTGTAATCTGATAACAAGATCATTGATGCTAATTCTATTGCTAATATATACATTTGATTTTGTATTTACAGAAGCAGCCATTCCTTTGCCCTCCGCATCTAGTGAGAGCTTAGGACCAGGGCCAGATCATGCCTTTGCAAAGAGGGACACGACTACCTGTGAGGGTATTGTTATTGGAACACAGACTACCTCAAGTTGGCAGAGCTGCAGATGACAATTACATAACAGGCCTCTGTGATTAATCGTCTGACTGAAGATGTTTCTGGCTTGAAGAAAGACAACATGAAGCTAAAGGAGAACATACGCTCTTTTTCTGTTGATTCTCTACTGAAAAATGACACTGCAGTATGGTTTTACACATATGGTGATCTTTCGGTATGCATGTACCTACTTCGTAAAAAAGGCAGGTCTACATTACTGGGTTGATGAGCTGCCAAAGGCCACATCACTCCAAAGAGCAAGACGCGTATTTGTCATGTAATGGTTTATATAATTTACTCTGGTACTGTATAGAATAAAGGGCCCATTATCAATCAAATCTCTGGTCTGGTCGAGTTTGTTTCATAAATGATTGTATGTGAGCTTACGAACATAACGATTTCCACTTTAAATAAATGTGATCAAGATAATTAGGTAGACAACATGTCAAGAGACGTTTATTCCTTATTTCTTGTTATAATTGAAGGATATTATTATGCAATATACTGCTTTGTTTTTTCAAATTGTCTCCCTTGTACCGACACTTTAGTACACAATGTGTGCATTCACTTGAGTTATTTCTTAAAGAAAATTACCCCCCAAAATTATTCAAAACAGTCTTTGACATATCTACAGTTTAATTAAAAGAAAAACTGTATTTTATTTTTTAAGTGATAAATAAATATAGACAAATCTTGGGACTGTGCACAAACTGATCGGCTTGAACTCAAAAGTCGCAACCAAGAATCTTCTGCAACTTTTGAGTTCAAGTCTGTCAGCTTGTGCACGGTCCCACAATCAGTTCAATAAGAATTTTCCTTGATATAGCCTTGGAAAAAAAAGTAAGTAACAAATTTTGTACAAACAAATTTGTTCAAGGGAGACAATTGGAATCATGTTTTTTAAAATCGGTGAATTGCATTATAATTTCCTCAAAAAAATAACAAATAACTGTGAAATAAATTGAAAAAAAAGTGCTAACATTATTACCTTGATCAGATCGATGTGTATGACAAGGAATTTCTATGTTTGCTGATTTAGTTGTCCGGTAATGACTTTTTCATGCACGGGGCTTCTAAATTCACTCGCTCAAACGCTCATGTCTGCACCAACATTCACACACGTCCATATCGGCACATTCATAAGGGATGGTGACAACACGCTCTTGAACAACAAACATGGCACAAAACGAATGAACATTTCAAACATTTCGCTATTGAATCAAATCATCAGTACATGGATATCAAATCATAAAACATCTCACAAAATACCTCCTTGCCATTCCGAAGTTGAAGAAGAACACAGTCCGGCATTACACACACTACACTTTCATCACTGAGAATCGCTGTTCACAACACATGTCCTCGGCTCTGATACGTTCTCCGAATAATACACGAAATTCCTGGATGATGGTATAGTCCAACGAAGCCGAAACACTTCTTACTATCCTCTGACACAAATTCTTATCAGCTTCCACAATCTTCTGTCTTAACTGCAGGCATTTGGTTTAAGCGTGTTTATTCAAATTCTCATACACACGTTTCAAACAATAACAACATTGAGAACGTTAACAAGCAGATTGCTTATGGACACGTTCTTGAACTTATAATCAATACACATTCAGATAGCAAAACATGGCGAACAAGTGATAGCTTCAACACTTATCTTGATAATCTTTAATTATATTTTATACAAATAGGGTAAAGAGAGAGAGAGAGAGAGAGAGAGAGAGAGAGAGAGAGAGAGAGAGAGAGAGAGAGAGAGAGAGAGAGAGAGAGGGAGAGAGAGAGAGGGAGGGAGAGAATGCCTGGCTACATCAATTGCACAGTTAATATAATATCAGCCGAAGCGATTAGTTAACATAACATAGTCTTGTACAACAGAGAATATTTTCGTGTTCAAAGATATAGTTAAATCAGTATTTCCAAACAAGAGTGTTTTGCAGTCCAGAACGTGTGTTGGCAGACTATTGAATAAAATGGTTCTATGTTCTTTAAATTTTGGACAGTGTAACAAGAAATGTTCAGAATCTTTCGGGCATGCTCCCACACGTACATTCTAAATTATCAGAGAGGTGTCGGTTAACTAAGTCTTGTTGCAAATCGCTCATGTTTAATCTCAACCTGCTGTGAAGTACCTGTGCCTGGCGGTTGCCTAAATAATAATACTGTGGAACAACAACATCTCCATCGGTCAAATACCTTTTAAATTCACCAACTGACTGCGTTTGTTGTATATTTTCTGGAAGATTATTCCACAAAGCTGTCGTTGAAGGAAAAAATGAAGATTTATATAACTCACTTCTGCACAAAGGCATTTAAAAAATTAAACCTGAACTCACACACAGAGGTGACAGCACTACGTACCCTCCCTCGCTGTAAACAAAGTACTGATTTTACCTGTCCATATCGAAACTTCATACATTTTTCACTTGACAGAACAGTTAACTGTTGCTACTAACTTAATTAACTGGTATTGGAAAAAAAATATCACACCTTGAAAACCCTAGTTCAGTATATCATAACTATATGCAGCCTTCAAACGGTTGGTACCGGTTGTTGAAGATCTCTTAGTCGCGCTTCCTTGCATCCGGACTTTTTGGGTCAAAATTGAGGCCTTGAAGAGTCGTCCGGGGAAACTTGTCTTGAAGCATACCTGAAAATGAAAGGTTTTTTTTTACTTCACACTGAAGCAAAACTTATGCTGGGTACAAATGCTAAAACAAGTTGCGCCAGTCTGTCAAACTCGCATGTATAACGATACTGAACGCAGTACATTTCACAAGGACAATGCTTAGCTGAAAACCAGCATCCACGTCGAATAAGGTAAGTGGCAACCCAGCATAGCGCAGTAGCAAAACTGTCCCACAGGAAATCACGCTTCCCTGTGTTTAAAAAAAAATCTGTTTAACTTTCTAAGCTTGTAGCCCTGAAAGTCAAAAAAAATGATGCACTAGCCTCTTGGCTAGTGATTCTGAAAACGTACCAGCCAGAGAGCAAATTTTACGAACCAAACCAACAATTTGATTCAGCATTTTCACTCGCATTTGGCGAGTAGATGAACACTTCTACTCACCAGTTGCATGCTTCTACTCACTATGGCGAGTAAAATACTTGCCACTTTCAGGGCTGGTTTGTTTCTAACCTAAACATAATGTTGTAGTTTTCCAGTAATTGCTCTACACACAAACATACACCACCGCCCTTGTCTCTTGACTAAATGTAAAATGCATAGTTTGATGATGCACTTTATAAATATCACTGTTTCTCTTTCCCCAGTCTTGTAGCTGTTATAGTTAACAAGCTCTATATTTTAACTTTGAGACTTATGTTCTGAAAAAAATAGATCACACTCTGATGTAAACCTCTAGGTAACGCAACCCTAATTTCTTAAATATTAATTATTATACAAACTTACTTAACAATTTGTATGTCATCGAGAGCAGCTGGTGCAGTTTTCTTGGCAGCATGCCCCTTCCACATACGTACATTTGTAGTGTGTACAAGTTTTGTCTGCTGGCACAGTGTCGATTCCTTCAGCCATGTAGTGTGAAGCAGCAAAACGTGTGGCAGCCACATGGTGTAATGTCTTGGGGTGACAACAGCATGCTAGCCATTATACATGGTTGCAAGACTGTCCTTTCTGGGTAAAAACAACAACACACAATCAAATTCCGTTTGTGTCATCTTGATTTTCCTTAGCCTGCTAATAACAATTAACTTTATCTTTCCTAGGAATTCCTACAGAGAGCTTGTAAGCGCATGCTGTTGATATCTATATAAAATATATACCGGCTCAGAATGGAATTTGATCTTACTGCAGTGATAACCTTCATTGACAAGAGGATTCACAAACTCATGTGTACACACATTAAATAAAACTCCGCACTCAGGCACCTGGTATATTGAACATGCCTAGCCAACATGGCATGGTCTCCTAGGGATACTGATTGAAATTACATAAACATGCTGCTCATAACTTTGTCAAAAAAGACAGCTTTTGCATGCATACATTTTCAGTAGAGAATTATGAATCTCTGTGTGTGTTTGTCACGTTGTGTGCCATGCGCATTATATGACTGAGTATGAAAACTGATTGTGTAAGATACCAAGTAACGCAGCCATCAAGTTAATCCCACAAAACATATAACTTCAAGGCCAACAACACTTACCCAGCAATACACTCGCAGTAGGCTCCAAGTGCCTGTCCGGTCAGCGTCACTACAGCATACTCTTCGTTGCGAGTCTCAGTCTGCTTCATTGACGTCAGCACACTCTCTCTGAGTCTGATCACAGGCGGAAGGTATCGTCCATGTCTTTCTGTGACAGTAGTAGTCCAGTGGACGATACCTTTCGCCTGTGGTCTGATCACCACAGTTGCTGCTGTGCCATGCAGAAAGTTATTTTATGCACACAGGGTGTCTATCGTTTACCCCAAGGTTTCGCATTCTTTGCGCTGGATGCGTCGTATAACTTGTCGAACGTAGACGCAGTAGTATCAGTAAGAAAGTTGATCCAGAGATCTCTGGGCTGCCAACTGCATTTGCCGGGTTTGGCAGACCCTTGATTTTTTACCCCCTAGGCAAGAACATTCACCATGCACTTGCGGCTTGTGGTCCAAAACACACACGAATCCGCCACAAATACAAGTCTTGTCGGTTTTTTCTGCATCCTTTCACTAAACATGAATCTCCTCCACCCTTTAGATAACGTTGTGCCTCACTGTCGAGGTCAAACAAACTGCGTTTTCGTGAAATGAAGGACATCTCGAGTCACCAAGTTCAGTCAAAACCATTGCCAAAAGGCCATGAACGGAAGTAACTTTCCTCAACCTCGCGTTCGATTCAAGATGGCGGCGCCCATACGTTTTGAGCCATGCTCGCAGAAAACCATGAATAGCGAACTGCTATTAGTCAATGAGGCATTCGTCGAAGAAATGACGTAATGATTATGACGTTTTTAAATCAGTATGACCTCACTCAGACTCACTCTGAGCAACGCCTTCACTTGTGTCTGCATGTTTACTCCCTGTGTTTTAAACTGAGAGAAATATGCCTCAGAAAACGTGGTTTCAACCCCTACAGTTTCAACAGGTTCAACTAAAACGGTGACAACTCTAAAGGACCAGCGAATGTTTTTGTTGACATCATTGTTGTCTGATGTTGAGTGTTGTGTTCCAACAGGAAAGACGGTGATGCTGGTACTCCAGGGGTCAAGGTGGCTGCTTCAGGGTCACGACGTGCAAGTGGTGTCGACAGACTACATATCCCGGGCTGCCAGCAGAATGATAGCAGGGCAGCTAGGGATGGCTCTGAGCGCGGACCCGACACCTCCCCCAACACCAGGCAGCGTCATTCTTCATCTATATGATTTCACCAACAGGGAGGCGGACGTGCAGCAGGCCGTCACCGACCTCTTGGCGCGAGTCAAGGACGGACAGTTGCACGTTCTGTTGGATGAGGCGCTCTTTGGTGGCAGGTTGGTCTTTAGGGGTTGGAGTAACGTGTTTAATAACAATAATACGAAAATGTATAACGCGCACATATCTCACCACAAGTTGACTCAAGGTGTGTGTGTGTGTGTGTGTGTGTGTGTGTGTGTGTGTGTGTGTGTGTGTGTGTGTGTGTGTGCGCGCGCGATTATGCGTGCGTGCGTTCGTAGGTGCGTGTGTGCGTTCGTGTGCATGCGCGCGTGAAAATGTGCACGCGCGCGTGAGAGTGTGCACGCATGCTTCGTGCATGCAAATATGGAGGTGCGTGTGTGCGCGCGTGTTTGTGTGTGTGTGTGTGTGTGTGTGTGTGTGTGTGTGTGTGTGTGTGTGTGTATGTGTGAGGCGCAGGGGTGCGTGCGTACGTTTGTGCATTCACGCGTGTATGCATGCGCGCACGTGTGCGTGCGTGCATGTGTGTGTGTGTGTGTGTGTGTGTGTGTGTGTACGGGCGTACATTCGTGTGGGTGTGCGTTCGTGCGTGCACAAAATTGTCCACAGCAACCTCACCCAGCTGTTCCGTGTGGTATGAGTGTGACACGTTCCTCCCAGCCAGACACACATCTCTCACAACGTGTCTCCATTCTGTGTCACAGTGATGTGTCAGGTCAACGCCTCACTACACTGGTGGCCCGCCTGGCGGAGAGCGTTCCCGGCCTGCACCTGTGGGCGGCAGGTGTTCTTCACACCGACATCCCCCCATCACTGCGGCCTGAACCGCTCACCGTCCCTCTCCGCTGTGCTCCCTCCGTGCTGCGGGAGGTACAGAAAGCGGTTGACAGGTACGGAGGTGTTCACAACTACAGCGACAGCGGTGTACCTGCCCCTGGGGACGGACTGCGCGTGATACGGCTGAGTCACCATGGTAACGCTCACACAGGTCGGTGGCCAGCTGAGTGCCGGCAGTGTGGGAAGGAGATCGCCGCCGAGCTGCGCCGTCTTGGTGTGGGCAGTGGGGGTGAGTTGAGTAGGTCATAAATAGATAGAAATGATGAAATGAAAGTTTTACGCCCTCACGGCAAAGCCATTAGGGGCATGTTACACGGGAAAACCCGGCTTTGTATGAAAATAAAAAATAAAAATGCGGGGGAGGGGGGGGGGGGATGTAGACAGCTGGCTGCTGGCTGCTAGAGGAGACCTGAAAATGGGCTTGGGACCTGGTTGGGTCGTCTTGGGTCAGTGCTGAAATGGTTACTTTTTTGGCTGTTGGCCGAACGGACACCCGGGCTTCATATTTTTGCATGCATGTATTCGTGTTTCCAAGGCCTGAGGCTTTCGCTGTGACCCTGGGATCTTTATCGTGCGCATGCGTGCACACGGGGGTGTTCGGACACCGAGGAGAGTCTGCACAAAGTTGACTCTGGGACACACATCCCGCGCCGAACTTGGGGGTTGAAGATAGATAGATAGATAGATAGATAGATAGATAGATAGATAAATAGATAGATAGATAGATAGATAGATAAGTAGGTAGGTAGGTAGACAGGTAGGTGGGTAGGTAGATGGATAGGTAGGTAAGTAGGTAGGTAGGTAGCAAGGTAGGTAGGGTAACTAAAACAAGTTCACATCGTGTCATTTTACCCTGTCAAATAATAAAGTTCGCTGTGCAAGACCACAGCAGCAAGAGAGAATTACGTCATTGTTTATGACGTCAAACTATAATAACGTCATGTCTGTGTGTCGGGAAATAGGTGTCTGTGACTTTCTTTTGTACACAGAGAGAATATGTGGAGAGAGAGACAGAGAGAGAGACAGAGACAGAGACAGACAGAGGCAGAGACAGAGATGGAGAGACAGACAGACATACAGACAGTTTGTTTACAGTTGCCTACACCTCAATATTTACCAACGAAAAAATTATAACGGTCACAACGGTCTTTTCCACACAGGTAACAGCCTCCCCAACAGTCCCGCCCCACTGAGCTACTGCGACGTGTTCATCATCACGCGGAGTTCAGAACTACAGGATGACATCGAGGATGACGCAGGCCGAGTGACGTCACGAGCTAGCGGCGTGGTGCGCGGTCTGCGTGATGAAGGCTTACCGGTGTGTGTGCTGGGGGAACAAGACTTGAGACACAACTGGGCGAGGTGTGAGAGAGATCTGCACGACGTGGCGGTGGCGGCAACAGACCGTGTCACAGTAACAGACTGGTGCTGGGTGCAAGGCTTGGAGCGGCGTGTGGTGGTGATGCTGCCAGGCCGGCACAAGGAGGATGATGAAGGTGGGAATGATGAGGCGATTGATGTTGATGACAGACTTTATGCAGTATCGCGCTGTTCCACACAGCTCATCATGGTGGACGTGCCTACTGTCACCACCGCCACTTCCACCGCCACCTGAACCACTGTTTCCGCCACCACTATCACCTCCACAACCACTGCTAATACCGTTACCTCCGTCGCAACCACCACCACGTCCACCACCACCGCCACTATCAATATCATCATCGCCACCGCCACCAACATCAGCGTCACAACCATCGCAAACACAGCAACATCATTCTCATCGTCGTCGTCATCGTTAACACTAACAGCAACAACAACAGCATGATCAACAACATCACCATCATCAACAACAACAACAACACCAACAACACCACCAACACCACCACCACCACCAACAACAACAACAACAACAGCTGCATGATCAACAACATCACCATCATCAACAACAACAACACCACCACCAACAACAACACCACAACCAACAACAACAACCATTGACTGAGGAAACCGAAATCAAACCCTGAGATCAGTTCACTTTCATCATTATTGACTTTCTGATTTGCGAACTGCACCAAAACTCGACTTGTGACGTTGAACTATAATTTACGTCACAGCATTATGACGTCATTCCCATAAAGGAATTGCCACGATCAGCACAATGACTTTCTGTGATCATTGTTGTGTCAACCTAGATCACTTTGCGAGTTCAGAAAACAATGAGTGTAAGAGATGTTTGCAGGTTATTGGTTTTTCAAGCCGGCGAATTTAGGCAAAATGACAACACTGAACAATATCTTTCTTTTGACCTCGGTCTACACTTTGGGAGTTCAGAAAACAATTGGTGGCAAAGACCTATGCTGCATTATCAGTTGACAAACGGGCAAATGAATCCACAAAAAGACTGACAATAGTATTCTTCCTTCTACATGCCAGCAGGGGAGAGCAATCCGGTATTACATCACCGGGCAGCGGCGAATGGAAGGTGTTTCTATAACCTGCCCTGTTATATAGTGCTATATGTTTTATGTAAAATCAATGTCTTGTTTGTACTATTGTTATGTACCACGCCTGAATTTCTCTATGAGATAATAAAGTATTCTTATTCTTATTCTTATATCTGGCAAGCAGCTAATCGGCGAACTAACTTCCACCCCTCTTCAATACAAAAGTGTGTGGGCTGCATTTTGTGTCCGGAATTGTCCATTTTGTGTAAACACAGTATTCCCCCTTACCCTGCAGGGTATTATCCCCCCCCCACCCTTACCCTGCCTGGCATTGTGAAACATTACCTGTAAGCTGTTAGAAGAACACAGTTAACCCCCCACCCCCCCCCCCCCCAACCCTGCCTGGCATTGTGAAACATTACCTGTAATTCAGGAACACAGATGTGACCTTAGTCCTTCCCCGTCCCAAGCCCACCCCGGTCTATAGCAACGAGCACGATGCGCGTAGCGAACCAATCTCTACTGAACTTGGACATTTTCTACTCGAAGTCAAAGAACCTTGTGCCGTGTTGCCGGAGTTACACCCTGTATTATCTAAACGCTGATTGGCTGTACGTGTTGGCGCGCGGACATATCGAAAAAGGAGCATGAATATATATAGGTTACACACTCCGAGTTCTGATTATCTTGCATATTTTCCCGAGTGTCGATTTTCAGGTATTACCGAGCCTTTGGCGAGGTAATACCTGAAAATCGACCCGAGGGAAATATGCAAGATATTCAGGACGAGGTGTGTAAGCTATTTATCCCATTACTCCGACGTTTTCATTAAAAACACTTACTTTTTGCACTAAAACCTGCCCGTGCCTGTTTTCAGCTTGCCAAAAGCCTCCGCAGTGGAAATTCATGTCAATGAATTCATGCGCAAAGCTAGTTCCCATTTGTCAGCATAATGGACGGCGTCATTCGACTTGTATGTGGACATTCAGTCATTCATATTGCTTATAAAAAGGTCTGCTGTCTGCTTTTACATTTTGAAAGTCATTTTAAAATATCCCTGTGTATATTTGACATCGGCTTTCGTAATACTCAATTCGGCATACCGGGTTTATATTTTTACCAGAATTGCGCACGATAATGGCAGCGCAACAAATTCAGTTCGGGCCGTGCTGGTTTGATCGTTGACCCAAGTCAGTTCGCATGCAGTGTTACTGTTTGTCAGTCGGGGATAGAAATGTTGGCTGTCATCGCGCTGTTCTGTTTCGGTTTTCACACGTGGATCACTTACATAGTCGTCGGGTTTAGGTGAGCCAAAGCTTCAATACTTCGCCTGTTGTAGACGTTAAGCAATAAAGCTTGGAAGTTGTATGTCGGCACTGAGAGTCGGTCGCGGTACATCGCTTTCTACTTTGTCCCGGTCTTGAGTTTGAACACCTAAGGTTGGCTACATCTAACACCTCACATCCTCTTCTCTTCCCCATATATCTTAACTGTATCTCCAACTTCTTTTCGTCTTCTTCTTTTCATTTTGATGCCACTCCCTCATTTGTCGCTGAACCCCGCAGTTGACTCGACTCGGATTCACACAAGCCCGTATAGCAGACGACAGTTCGAACAGTCTTGAACAGCACGGTTGCAAGCAGATTCAGCTATCAATCGAAGCAATACACTTAAAGCCAAAGCAAATAACCAAATGAGAAAACCTAACGTTTGATTTGACTTCATGGTGACTCTTCTGATAATTTTTTGGGCGTTGGAATGGATCTCAACGGATTCCCAGCTACGACAACTTTTCGAGAGTTATGCACCGCAGGCATGCCTTCGACAATTGATGTCAGTTTCAGATTGAGTTTTCAAACTACCAGGTGACTGGGTTGTGTTTTGATTGCCTCTCTCTCTCACGGTTCTGTGTAGATGGCTGTCTGTGTAAAAATCAGGGAGTATCGTCCCTTGATCCCACTCGCGATACTCGTTGAACATGCCTTTGACCATGCAGTCGCTTCAGCCAGCGAAATATCTCGACTCCGCTCTTTAAATCCATGCAGAATGTGCGTATCGTATGAAGTATTCTTTATTTTCTCAATATTGACACATGTAGGCCTGTACCTATACGTGATATTGACTTTGACACCATAAAATATTTCAGTCGTATGTTGAAAAAAGTAGTCCATCTGTAAACTCTGAATATGCAGATGACCTCTATAAATTATTCAATTGTACTCTGAAATCAAAGACAATGACAGTTGAGATCGAAACTCGGTTGTGATGGATAATTCATATGGTTGCGATGGATAATTCAGAATAATCGCCTCCTCAGCTAACAGAGACAAAGAGGCAGGTCATGGGATAAAGATGTATTATTCCCCCCTCTGCTTCTTTACCTCTGTAAACTTGTAGGGGTAGTTATTTTTCGATAATGACCCAGCAACCAAACAAATAACGACCCAGCAACAGCCTGAATCCTCGATAGTGCAATGGGTTGAGAAGATGTTCTGTTTCGGTACTACTTTTTGCGACTGAAAAGTTCCGAACGCTCTAATGTACGAAGTATACATCTCTGGAGCAAACAATACAAACATACCGCATTTAAATTAACAACTACAGGCCTGAACACATGAATCTCCATATAAAATCCATGAGTTCGGTTGTTTTCTGAATCTAGATCAGACGTTCATCACAAGCAATTTCCCAAGGCAAGTAACTCATACTTTGTCCAGCGACAAGAGTAGTTCCCCTTCTTTTCACTCAGTTTCTTCGACAACAGACTGCAATCCGACGGTCAGTTTTCAACAATATTTCATTTAATAAACAGATCACACGCAACCAAATGCACACATCTCATCAATTTAAACAACATAAAGCGGTTTCATACACTATTTTCCCCAGAAAACTTAACTTCATACAGTTTTTAACGTTGGAACACGGGTGCAAAAGTTCGTCTGCTAGTCCCATTTGACGAAAGAACATTATCCTAACCGATACCAAAACATATACAGAACACACAATATCTGCCTTTGCCGCCACAGCAGAATAACAGCATATCTGTGTACTTGATTTTAGTCCAAAATAGGAAAACTGACAAGAAGTGTTAACAGAATGGAATGATTTGCACGGAACTATACAACCACGCATTAATCGATCGCCTGCGCAGGTTGACTGGTTGAGTGAATAGGATTCGATCAAACTTTCGCAAAAAACCTCCTCTTTTCTTTGAATAACTGAAGAAAGGAGGAATAAAGAGGTTACACACCTCGTCTCAGTGATTATCAAAAATAATGGTCTCAGTTCGCGGTCATGAAAAAGCTCGCTAAAGCTCGCATTTTTCATGATCCGCTAACTTCGACCATTATTTTTGATAATCACTGAGACTCGGCATGTAACCTCTACATATATATACCCATGGCCATGTCGATTTATGTTATTTCCACACATTTGATGACATATTTTTTGTCCGTGAATAACAAACTCTTCCTTTGAACGGAAAAAGTGAAACATGTGACTGTGTTATTCTCGATCGGTCTGTCACTCTGTCTCTGTTTGTTCCCCTCCCCCCCCCCCTCTCTCCCTCTCTCTCTGTCTCTGTCTCTGTCTCTGTCTCTGTCTCTGTCTCTCTCTCTCTCTCTCTCTCTCTCTCTCTCTCTCTCTCTCTCTCTCTCTCTCTCTCTCAATGAGAACACAGAGAAGATCAGTATTGTTGACTTGCACTGTAATCAGTCACTAGTGTATACATCACGAGAGACACAGAGAAGATCAGTAGTGTTGACTTGCACTGTAATCAGCCACTAGTGTATCACGAGAGACACAGAGAAGATCAGTATTGTTGACTTGCACTGCAATCAGTCACTAGTGTATCACGAGAGACACAGAGAAGATCAGTAGAGTTGACTTGCACTGTAATCAGTCACTAGTGTGTCACGAGAGACACAGAGAAGATCAGTAGTGTTGACTTGCACTGTAATCAGTCACTAGTGTATCACGAGAGACACAGAGAAGATCAGTATTGTTGACTTGCACTGCAATCAGTCACTAGTGTATCACGAGAGACACAGAGAAGATCAGTAGTGTTGACTTGCACTGCAATCAGCCACTAGTGTATCACGAGAGACACAGAGAAGATCAGTATTGTTGACTTGCACTGCAATCAGCCACTAGTGTATCACGAGAGACACAGAGAAGATCAGTATTGTTGACTTGCACTGTAATCAGCCACTAGTGTATCACGAGAGACACAGAGAAGATCAGTATTGTTGACTTGCACTGTAATCAGCCACTAGTGTATCACGAGAGACACAGAGAAGATCAGTAGTGTTGACTTGCACTGCAATCAGCCACTAGTGTATCGAGGGAGAAACTAGGGGGGAGGGGTTGCTGAGGATTTGTTTGCAAAAACAAAACAAGAATATAAGTGCAACAGGCAACAAATTAAAAGGAAAATACCACCACAAACACACACACACACAAACACACAATGTGTGTATGTGTGTGTGTGTGTGTGTGTGTGTGTGTGTGTGTGTGTGTGTGTGTGTGTGTGTGTGTGTGTCTGTGTGTGTGTGTGTGTGTGTGTGTGTGTATGTGTGTGTGTGTGTATGTGTGTGTTAGGCAGGTTAGAAAGTGGGAACAAATTAAAAGGAAAATACCTCCACAAACACACACGCACACAAACACACACATTTACTGTCTCTGTATGTGTGTGTGTGTGTGTGTGTGTGTGTGTGTGTGTGTGTGTGTGTGTGTGTGTGTCTGTGTGTGTGTGTGGCTGGCTGGCTGGTTTGTGTGTGTGTTTGTGTGTGTGTGTGTGTTGGGGAGGGCGATGAGACAGTTATGGTTATTGTCGGTTAGTGAGTGAGTGTGTTTGTGTGTGTGTGTGTGTGTGTGTGTGTGTGTGTGTGTGTGTGTGTGTGTGTGTGTGTGTAGGGGGGGAAGAGGCGAAGAGACAGTCATAATGATTGTCGGTGTGTGAGTGAGTGTGTGTGTGTGTGGGCGTGTATGTTTTTTTTTGGGGGGGGGAGAGGCGATGAGACAGTTAGGATGATTGTCGGCGTGTGTGTGGGTGTAGGGGGGGGGGGGGGCGGCGATGAGACAGTTATGTAGTACAAGAAACAGAACCAAGATATATGTACAGACACACGCACGCATGTATGGAAAGCCGTCTAGCTCATAACCTATACACGTGTAATACATTATTCATACACGTGTAAGAAATAATTCATACGCAAGTAAGAAATAATTCATACGTGTGTAAGAAAATCAATAATTCATACGCGTGTAAGAAATAGAGAGAGAGAGAGAGAGAGAGAGAGAGAGAGAGAGAGAGAGAGAGAGAGAGAGAGAGAGAGAGAGAGAGAGAGAGAGAGAGGGAGAATGAGAGCGTGTGAGTGTATGTTGGAGAGAAAGAGAGAACACTGTGATTGTCCATGGATACAACCACACGGCTTGCATTACTGACCCCCTCCCCCTCCCCACACCCCGTTGAAATGAACCTTGTGTGTTTAATGTATAAAATGTCTTACGTCTTACGTCTCTCTCCCTCCTTACGGGGCATAAGCAGTACCCCACCTGACATAACCTATCCTCTACCCGTACCCTCTTCTATAAAAAGCACCCACGGTTGTTTGTTGTCATCTGATCTTTTTCCTGGGTAAAGATGACACGGATTTTCCCTAAGTCAGCTCTAGTCACGTGGGTGTCGCGTCATGATCTAGTCAAGGAGCGGGACTGTCGGTATGGCAGAACGCTGGAGCCAAAAGCGAGCAATACACGACACAAACAGCAAACATCACCGACAGTGTGAATTACCATCCGTAGTATTTACACGTACATGTTGGCGGTCGCCTTTCTCACAGCATATGCACACCGACGTGTTGTGTTGTTCTGGTAGCTCGGTCGCCTTTCTCACAACATATGTACACCAACGTGTTGTGTTGGTCTTGTAATTCGGTCGCCTTTCTCACAGCATATGCACACCAACGTGTTGTGTTGTCCTGCTAGCTCGGTCGCCTTTCTCACAACATATGTACACCAACGTGGTGTGTTGTTCTGGTAGCTCGGTCGCCTTTCTCACAGCATATGCACACCAACGTGTTGTGTTCTGGTAGCTCGGTCGCCTTTCTCACAACATATGTACACCAACGTGTTGTGTTGTTCTGGTAGCTCGGTCGCCTTTCTCACAGCATATGCACACAGACGTGTTGTGTTCTGGTAGCTCGGTCGCCTTTCTCACAGCATATGCACACCAACGTGTTGTGTTGTTCTGGTAGCTCGGTCGCCTTTCTCACAGCATATGCACACCAACGTGTTGTGTTGTTCTGGTAGCTCGGTCGCCTTTCTCACAGCATATGCACACCAACGTGTTGTGTTGTTCTGGTAGCTCGGTGGTGTCCGCTGACTGTGGCTTACAAAAGCGATAAGAATGGACAGTTTGTTTGTTTGTTCATGGGCTGAAACTCCCACGGCTTTTACGTGTATGACCGTTTTTACCCCGCCATTTAGGCAGCCATACGCCGCTTTCGGAGGAAGCATGCTGGGTATTTTCGTGTTTCTATAACCCACCGAACTCTGACATGGATTACAGGATCTTTTTCGTGCGCACTTGGTCTTGTTCTTGCGTGTGCACACAAAGTTGACTCTGAGAAATAAATCTCTCGCCGAACGTGGGGACGAACTCACGCTGGCAGCGGCCAACTGGATACAAATCCAGCGCGCTACCGACTGAGCTACATCCCCGCCCTTGAATGGACAGTGTTTTCCCAGTGTTTTCCTTGTCTGTCCGAATTTGATTTGTGCGTGTGGTTTCAAATTATGTTTAAAACATTGCATTGTGTCTTGTACCCGTGCAATACAATCGATATTTTCCGGCGCATAGCCAAAGGGATGTAAAAATCCAACGACCGACATTGTAACACAGCTCAATGAGCATGGTACATGCAAACAGTAGTGACACATTGTAACACAGCTCAATGAGCATGGTACATGCAAACAGTAGTGACACATTGTAACACAGCTCAATGAGCATGGTACATGCAAACAGTAGTGACACATTGTAACACAGCTCAATGAGCATGGTACATGCAAACAGTAGTGACACATTGTAACACAGCTCAATGAGCATGGTACATGCACACAGTAGTGACACATTGTAACACAGCTCAATGAGCATGGTACATGCACACAGTAGTGACACATTGTAACACAACTCAATGAGCATGGTACATGCACACAGTAGTGACACATTGTAACACAGCTCAATGAGCATGGTACATGCAAACAGTAGTGACACATTGTAACACAGCTCAATGAGCATGGTACATGCACACAGTAGTGACACATTGTAACACAGCTCAATGAGCATGGTACATGCAAACAGTAGTGACACATTGTAACACAACTCAATGAGCATGGTACATGCACACAGTAGTGACACAGTGTAACACAACTCAATGAGCATGGTACATGCAAACAGTAGTGACACATTGTAACACAGCTCAATGAGCATGGTACATGCACACAGTAGTGACACATTGTAACACAGCTCAATGAGCATGGTACATGCACACAGTAGTGACACATTGTAACACAGCTCAATGAGCATGGTACATGCAAACAGTAGTGACACATTGTAACACAGCTCAATGAGCATGGTACATGCACACAGTAGTGACACATTGTAACACAGCTCAATGAGCATGGTACATGCACACAGTAGTGACACATCGTAACACAACTCAATGAGCATGGTACATGCACACAGTAGTGACACATTGTAACACAGCTCAATGAGCATGGTACATGCAAACAGTAGTGACACATTGTAACACAGCTCAATGAGCATGGTACATGCACACAGTAGTGACACATTGTAACACAGCTCAATGAGCATGGTACATGCACACAGTAGTGACACATTGTAACACAGCTCAATGAGCATGGTACATGCAAACAGTAGTGACACATTGTAACACAGCTCAATGAGCATGGTACATGCACACAGTAGTGACACATTGTAACACAGCTCAATGAGCATGGTACATGCACACAGTAGTGACACATTGTAACACAGCTCAATGAGCATGGTACATGCACACAGTAGTGACACATTGTAACACAGCTCAATGAGCATGGTACATGCACACAGTAGTGACACATTGTAACACAGCTCAATGAGCATGGTACATGCACACAGTAGTGACACATTGTAACACAGCTCAATGAGCATGGTACATGCACACAGTAGTGACACATTGTAACACAGCTCAATGAGCATGGTACATGCAAACAGTAGTGACACATTGTAACACAGCTCAATGAGCATGGTACATGCACACAGTAGTGACACATTGTAACACAGCTCAATGAGCATGGTACATGCACACAGTAGTGACACATTGTAACACAGCTCAATGAGCATGGTACATGCACACAGTAGTGACACATTGTAACACAGCTCAATGAGCATGGTACATGCACACAGTAGTGACACATTGTAACACAGCTCAATGAGCATGGTACATGCAAACAGTAGTGACACATTGTAACAGAGCTCAATGAGCATGGTACATGCACACAGTAGTGACACATTGTAACACAGCTCAATGAGCATGGTACATGCACACAGTAGTGACACATTGTAACACAGCTCAATGAGCATGGTACATGCACACAGTAGTGACACATTGTAACACAACTCAATGAGCATGGTACATGCACACAGTAGTGACACATTGTAACACAGCTCAATGAGCATGGTACATGCACACAGTAGTGACACATTGTAACACAGCTCAATGAGCATGGTACATGCAAACAGTAGTGACACATTGTAACACAGCTCAATGAGCATGGTACATGCAAACAGTAGTGACACATTGTAACACAGCTCAATGAGCATGGTACATGCACACAGTAGTGACACATTGTAACACAGCTCAATGAGCATGGTACATGCACACAGTAGTGACACATTGTAACACAGCTCAATGAGCATGGTACATGCACACAGTAGTGACACATTGTAACACAGCTCAATGAGCATGGTACATGCACACAGTAGTGACACATTGTAACACAGCTCAATGAGCATGGTACATGCACACAGTAGTGACACATTGTAACACAGCTCAATGAGCATGGTACATGCACACAGTAGTGACACATTGTAACACAGCTCAATGAGCATGGTACATGCACACAGTAGTGACACATTGTAACACAACTCAATGAGCATGGTACATGCACACAGTAGTGACACATTGTAACACAGCTCAATGAGCATGGTACATGCACACAGTAGTGACAGGAACTGACATTGCTTTCTTTAAAATGATCACCGCTTTTGGCTGGAACATGCAGCCATATAATAGTTAACGTCGGCGGCAGTGTAGTATAATAAGCCCAGCCACCCCGGGTAGATTGTTAGTTAAGTGTTTTTGGCGTTGTCTCGTGTGCCTGATTACATCAACACTTTTACCTTATTGGTCTGTGCCAGGAAACTTTTCTTCATCGCTTCAAACATTCAGATTTTTTCCCAAACATGAAAATGTAGTGCACATGGTAAACACTATTAACTGTATCTGTTGCTAGTAGAATCATGATAGTATTTCACGGTGTTCACAACTGGTTACAACAAGTGTGTTCAAAAGTGGAACACTTTAGTGTGCAGTGCTTTTGTCGTTGGTCTTGACCAAGTACTTCGTGCGGACACTTGCGTTGCTTGCCCGCTCAGACACGCTAAACTTCAGCCCAGCTTCGACAGGTAAGTCTTACCTATTATTTCACTATATTCATTCTTGTTTAGGGGGGAGGCGGAGGGAGGGGGGAGCTTGTTAAGTATTTAAATTTGTTTTTTTTTAAGCCAACAGGTAGAACAATACGTTACATTTATATATACGTTAAGGTTTCCATGGGCACGTCACAGCCTTCCTCCGTCTCCCCTCCCCCCCTCTCCCTGTTTACCTCCCTGATTGTAGATAACATTGTTTTAAGGGTTGACAAGTGTGTGTCTTTTTCATATAAGCCCTATCTGTTTGTCACAGTTGTTGTTAAAGTCGAGATTTCAAACGAGCGCATGATGCTAAATAGTATAGGTCATAAACTCTTTTGACAGAAATTTATACGACATTTTACAAACGTCGAGACAGTCACTGTGGTTCGAGACTGCATTAGCTGTCGAGGCTCGGTCTTGAAGGAACACTTACTGTCTCGATCTGTGTAAAATGTCATATGTTGGTCAACAATACAAAGATCGTGTAATGTTACGGGACTCTGAGCGCTCAACTAACCATGCAGAGGCAGAGTCGTACAGTGATTCTTGTACCACCCAATTTGTTATTTTGGGAGTAAGGTGATAAATCACTGTTTTTGAGGACAAGCTCTTTGGATGAAAGTGTATTTCTTAAAACATTGACTGGGCTTAGAAACAAATTGGTAAATATCCATGTAAAGGCCCTATGTTGTGTGTGTGTGTGTGTGTGTGTGTGTGTGTGTGTGTGTGTGTGTGTGTGTGTGTGTGTGTGTTCGTGTGTGTGTGTGTGTGTGTGTGTGTGTGTTATGTTCGTGTGTGTGTGTGTGTGTGTGTGTGTGTGTGTGTGTGTGTGTATGTGTATGTGTGTGTGTGTGTGTGTGTGTGTGTGTGTGTGTGTGTGTGTGTGTGTGTATGTGTATGTGTGTGTGTGTGTGTGTGTGTGTGTGTGTGTGTGTTATGTTCGTGTGTGTGTGTGTGTGTGTGTGTGTGTGCGTGTGCGTGTGTGTGTGTGTGTGCAAAAACAAATTCCCATGGAAAGGGTAAGGGGTGGGGTTGCGCTGGGAGCTGACTGGATCATGTCCTGTATGGAGCACAAGCAATCACACGCCCCTGTATCACATTTCCTCACAGTCTAGTCATGAGTGACACACTGCGTTGCAACAAGGTCACCCATGTTCTAGTTTCTTCTTCTTTTGTTAAACAATGACCAGGAAGAGCATTCCTCGCTCGGTGTCGACTTAAGTGCTGTTCACATTGCAGACTTCAACCAACTTTTGCACAACGTTAGTGGGTTTGAAGTCGCTCCCGTGTCTCTGAGGCCAAGTCGGCGAACATTCTGCCCTGTGAATGGCCCTTACGATTCAGGACATATTTAGCCACGATTTGAATACTCAGTTGATCGCTGGTTGACGCGTCAGTGACTTGGCACAGATTTCGTGCACACTTTTCGTATCGCGCTTACTGGCCGATTGGTTAGCTCGAGCCAATGAAAACAGCGTTTGCTTTTGATCCTCGGATGGCGTCGATGTCTTGGAGCAATCGCATTCAGAGGTAGTTTTGATAACTGAACTGATCTTTAAGGCTGAGTACCGCAAGGAGGCGATGAAATACACCATGATGCTGTCGCTTGGCGATCCATAACTGACAATTGTTCTTGCATTCCTCTTCCTTTGTCGTCTTAGAAACCGACAGGCAGTGTGTAGGCGAATATTTGAAGCTGTTGACAATTGTTACCCCAGGTAAGGCAGTTACTTCCCTTTTCCAGAAGACAACGAAAACGATCCCGAATGGTCAAGTCTCATGAGACTCGTTGCTAAAAACTAGCATACGCGTTTGCGAGTTTAATATCACTTGGCTTCGAGAAAAATCGCTTGAAAGTGAGGGGACAGTCGGTTGAAAGTGTGCAATGTGAACAACATGCCATGCAGCCAACGTCTCTTTCACATCCAGCCCCGTGTCGTCACGGGTCGGCAGGCATTGAGGTCAGCCATTGTGGTAGTCCTGACGCTGCAAACTGATATACATTTCTCACCCTGACTTTGGTGTGCAGGCGGAACTTAACTGGCTTGGTGCACGTCTGTTATAAGAGGAGTTGGTGTGTGTATCTAGTTGTAACATACAATCACAGACACAGGCAGACACAGACAAGTTTATATATGATACAGCGAATTGTCAAAACTAGGACATTTACAAAATCCTGGACAATTTCAGTAAATTTGTAAATTTCCTGTTTCACCCACCATGGGTGAGAGGTTATAGTGCGTTTTGGAAACGGTGTGTTTGTTGGGGAGGGTTACAATAGAGGGTATAATTATGGGGGGGGGGGGGTGTGACGGCTAGAGTGGGGATGGGAAATGGTGTCGTTGTGTTGGTGGGGAGGGGGGGTAAAGAGGGTTGGGGGAGGAAATGTTTATCAGGTTAGTATGCGACAAGACAGCTAACCAATCCAGCGTGACGAGGAGTGTCAGCAGGAAGGGCGGTGTAGGTTGTCTCTTCTTTTCATGGACGCCATTTTCTTGTATATATTCACCAAACTAACCCCCACCCCCTTCCTACTCCCACTGGCACTTGTACCTCACACGGAGGTAGCCGTTGCGTTCGCCTTGTTCATCTATGGTTTGCTGATGTTTTAAAGACACAAAATACGCGTCTGAAAAGCGATTCCAAGATAATTAGTGTGTGGTTGGGCGTCAACCTCAGGCATTTATCAGTCGTTGCGCTTTCACAATCTCAACAACAAAAACCTTTGCTATTTGAGTTTTGGTACACGACTTCGTTAACTTGGTTATTTATTTGTCAATAATTCAAAAATGACCACGACCTTTGACTAAATCCCACAAAAATAGTGTATAACAGTAATAGTGTTTAGATACATGCCAGTTTCCAAAAGAAGACTGACGAAAACCCTGACCTCTGACCTCTGACCTCTGACCTCTGACCTCTGCAATTTTGAAAAAAATATTGTTCTCTCCTGGACAAATTTTACTTTGGAAAAATGCACACACTCAAAAGATTTCAGATATTCATTTTGAAAGAGTCAAATTTCATACAGTAACCCCCAATGTAAGTGTTGTATTATGAGTGCTGTGGATGAAGCCTTTTCCATATTAAAAAGGGCTGACTTTGTTCCATGATACCGCAACGTAAGCTTGGTCATTAAGGGGTATTTTCTGTCGAAAAAAACTACTTTTTAACATCGTCAAGCATGTAAGCAGTCAAACGCATTGTGCTATGTCTGTTTCTGGTTCCACTCCATTGTTGTTGTAGACTTTAGTGCAGTAAGTAACACGGAAAGAAGTCAGCACTACTTGATTCAAACAAACAGAGTACGTTACTCTTTTGGTGAATACAACTTTCAAAACAAGACTTCGTAACGGTACGACGTTCCCAAATGGAGACACTCCTGCTTTAACATTTGTTAAAAACATACGTCAGCGATTGACCCCAAACATGACTTCGCTAATATTTTGCAAATATTTTGTCTGTGATATTTTCAGAATGTGTTGAAGACAACATCTGTTTAAATACCTGTAATGCATGCATGATATCCTAATTGTTTTGAAAGCGATCCAGATTCGGCGCTTTTTGTCACAATACCCCTCAAAATCGACGCAAACACCTTCCGGCTTTGACCGCTCATGCGATTGACAACCCCATCAAAATGAATGGCATGACACAAGGAATACGCACGATAGCAAAACAAGACAGCCTGTTTTGGACAGTTAACTGATTTGACTTTCTCATCGTATGTAAAAGTTGCCAAGAAGTGCATATTCTGAACTTTCGTCAATTTTGTATTTGGTACCCTTTGTTTTTGACCAGTCGATTGTGGAGGGTACCCTTCCTTGAGCGGCAGTCACGTGCCTCTTTCAAACCATCTTTGATCCGAAAAGTTGTACATATAGCCAAATTTAGGGCCGTTTATGGGATAGCACGTTTGAATAAATGACACTGGATGGAATATTTAGCAAGGGTGCAATAATTATTTTGCCGAGTTTATATAGGTTACACACCTCCGATACCTGGACAGCATGCATATTTTTTCAGGGTTTGATTTTCTGATGATCCCGAGCCTCTGGCGAGGTAATACCTGACGATATATCCTCGGGGAAAATATTCAAGCTATCCAGAAAGAAGTGTGTACAGTTATTATCCCTTGATCACGACGTTTTTTGATGTAAACACTCACTCTTCCAACACAAACCTTCCGGTGCCTGTTGTTCTCTTGCCGAGACTTGCGAAGATGGTTCTCTGCCCCATATTAACTACTACTACTACTACTACTACTACTACTACTACTACTTTTGGTAAGTGAAATAAAGGTGATGGATCCAGTCAGGTAGAAATAAGACAACAAGAAAAGAATTGGAAAACTGCAGGGAATAGTAGGGAGAGTTTTCTTGGAAGGAAATATAGGTGAAAGGACTGGTAAGGCAGAAATAAGACAAAAGAAGAGAAGAAACATAACCGTTAGTCGCCTCTTACGACATGCTGGGTAGCATCGGGTAAATTCTTTCTAGTCCCAACCAATATGGGACTCCCCCTAACCCGCGGGGGGTACTACTACTACTACTACTACTACTAATACTACTACTACAACTACTACTACTACTACTACTACTATTACTATTACTACTACTACTACTACTACTACTACTACTACTACTACTACTACTACTACTACTACTACTACTACTACTACTATTATCATTAATCTGACAAAACGTGACTCCAACCTTGCAGTGTGACGGCCGTGTTGACAGTCGCTGAACACTGACCAAGCGCACGTTGTCAGCCGTAAAAAGCCGGCCCGCTCTTCAGTCCGAGGCGAGACGTTTCGCTTCACGCCCTTCACAAGAAACCAACAGGCAACGCTGACATCGGACGCAGACGACAAAGGAGTGTCACAACAACAACAACAACAACAACAACAACAACAACAACCTGTAGACAACGCTGATATCGGACGCATACGACAAAGGAGTGGCACAACAACAACAACAACAACAACAACAACAACAACAACTACAACAACAACAACACCAACAACAACAAAAGCAACAGATACAGCAGCAACAACAACAACAACAACAACAACAACAACATGTAGACAACGCTGACATCGGACGCAGACGACAAAGGAGTGTCACAACAACAACAACAACAACAACAACAACAACAACATGTAGACAACGCTGACATCAGACGCAGACGACAAAGGAGTGTCACAACAACAACAACAACAACAACAACAACAACAACAACAACAACAACAACAACAACATGTATACAACGCTGACAACAGACGCAGACGACAAAGGAGTGTCACAAACAACAACAACAACATGTAGACAACGCTGACATCAGACGCAGACGACAAAGGAGTGTCACAACAAAAAGAACATTAACAGCAACCTGCAGACAACGCTGACGTCAGGCGCAGACGACAGAGGAGTGTAACAACAACAACAACAACAACAACAGCAACAACAACAACAGGTAGACAACGCTGACATCGGACTCAGACGACAGAGGAGTGTCACAACAACAACCTGTGGACAACGCTGATATCGGACAACAACAACAACCTGTAGACAACGCTGACATCGGACGCAGACGACAGAGGAGTGTCACAACAACAACCTGTGGACAACGCTAGCAGCAAAGCCGACCGCGGAGAGGACAGCGGTTCTCTCATTAAACAGATAGAGACACACAGAGAACACACACCTGATCCCCGTAACCATGGCAGGACCTGGAAGCAGTCATCAGACCAGCAGCAGCAACAGGCCGCACATCTTGACGTCACTCTACCCTGACGCTGTCACTCGTACCTACTGTGTGCCTCCTGTCCACTTCAACAGGGTGCCCTACGTCAGGGACACTGTACCCGGTACCCGTCACTCTGCGCTTGTGCTGCACCCGTCATCTGGTGCCGCCCCTGGCCACAATGTTCCCGCGGCCAGTCAAGGGCCAGCCACAAGTAGCGTACAGCCAGGCAGCGGTCAGCCTACACCCAGAAAAAGAAAAAGGAAAAGCAAAGGGCAACAGCCAGCACACAGTCGGCAGCATCCTTACGCCCTGTCAGTACAATGCCAACTGCCCTTCTCTGGACTGGCAACACACGGGCAACAGTCCACCACCGGTCAGTCGTCCTCTGGACAGGCAACACACGGGCAACAGTCCACCACCGGTCAGTCGTCCTCTGGACAGGCAACACACGGGCAACAGTCCACCATTGGTCAGTCGTCCAGCGGTCAGCAGAGTGAACAGTACAGCTTATGGACGCCAGAGTCAGTGCCCCCTTGCACGCCAGTCAATGTTCAACAGACAGACATATCAGATGACTTTGCCCAAAACCACGTGATGCTCAACCTGCAAGAACTCGGCAACAGTCGTCACGAGGCCATGTTCATCCTGTCTCAGCTAAATTTTGGAGACTACCTAAACCAGCATGCCTACGCCGCGGCCGCTGCACAGCTTCCACGACCATCAGACAAGGACACGCAGCAGACAAAGTATTCTGATGGCGAGGCCGACTTTGTGTTGATCCACCGCCAGCACGGCATTCTGATCGGAGAGCTCAAGACTGTGGGCAGGTGGCAGAAGGATGTTAATAACCCTCAACCTCCGGCCGATGCTGACGTGGCCAAGAGGGTGACGAAGGCGGTCAAGCAGCTGGACAGGTCGGAGACAGTGGTGAGGCACCTTGTGAGTGACGTGGCACCTGCCCTGACTGTGAGGAAAACTCTCTTCCTGCCTTACGTCAGCACTGAGCAACTCCAGCGGGTCTTGGATAACGATCCACAGTTGGAACAGGTATTCTAAAAAAGAGAGAGAGAGAGAGAGAGAAAGAAAGAGAGAGAGAGAGAGAGAGGGGGGGAGAGAGAGAGAGAGAGAGAGAGAGAGAGAGAGAGAGAGAGAGAGTGCGAGAGAGCGAGAGTTGAATTGCATTGAATTGAACTTTATTTAATACACACACGAGAGAGAGAGAGAGAGAGAGAGAGAGAGAGAGAGAGAGAGAGAGAGAGAGAGAGAGAGAGAGAGAGAGAGAGAGAGAGAGAGAGAGAGAGAGAGACAAGACAAGACAAGACAAGACAGATTCTGTATTAACGAGGGTCGTGGCATAAGCAAACAAGTGCTTTTTTACATCCAGCCCTCGCCAATGGGAGGGTTTAATCTAATGATAATACGTTTTAAAAATGTTGGAATATCAATTAAAGAAGTAATAAAAACAAACGATGAACGAGCAAACGATTAACAGACTAAAAAAACAAACACAAATATACATACAAGCGAACATGACATATTATTGTCAAAGGCATAATGAAAACTGTATCAAACAAGCAAAAACGTGTGCAACTTCGAGGGAAGAAAAATTCCATGAACTGAGGAATCAATGGAACAACTACGTTACAAATAATAACAATGTAGCATCGTTACATAAGTCATGTTATGAAATTAATTAGGTACATGTATCTACTGAAACGTGTAAAAGGTAAAAATAAGACATCAACAATATAAACATGTTCAGGCTAAGAGAAAGAGAGAGCGAGAGAGAGAGAGAGATAGAGAGAGAAAGAGAAAGAGAGAAAGATAGAGAGAGAAAGAAAGAGAGAAAGATGGAGATAGAGAGAGAAAGAGAAAGAGAGAAAGAGAAAGAGAGAAAGATAGAGAGAGAAAGAAAGAGAGAAAGATAGAGAGAGAAAGAAAGACAGAAAGATAGAGAGAGAAAGAGAGAGAGGGGGGACAGAGAGAGGGAGAAAGAGAGAGAGAGAGGGAGAGAGAGAGACAATGACAGAGACAGAGAGAGAGAGGTGAGGGAGAAAGAGGACAACCAGCTAATAACAGCGTGTATTAGTCTCAGTAACCGATACGACGTAAAACTATATCATTGTAAAGATAATCTATAATGACATTCAAGATTGACACGTTGCAGGCGGCGTGTCGGAGCCTGGGTACAGCCAATGCAGTGGAGGCCGTACTGCTGTGCTGTTGCTCTGACCAACTGTCCGAGCCTGCATCCTACTGGCACGTGACACCCGCCGTGTTATCACAGCTGGGCACCTGGTGGCAACACAGGATGGCCTGTACTGTGGACACTCTGCTCACTGATGACAAGTATCTGGACATCGTGGCCAGGTGAGAAATGTCATAGACTTGTGTCTGTTCTATAACAATGGCGGGGGAAAGAAATCGCTTTGTTTCTTACACTCTGTGTTTGCTGCCGGTATAACACGAGAACATTACTCCCACCAAATACTCCGGAGAAAACTTTTTTGTACGAAACTTGAACTCCCTTTACGAAAAAAGTACACCACCCTCACACGAGCAGATTACTTCCCACGACAGGTTTACTCGGAGTAAACATTTCGTTGAAAAATTGTCCTCCCCTGACGAATAGATAACGAATAAATTACTCCACCCTATAACACGCAAATTACTTCGCACAACAGGTGTACTCCCGAGTAAAAATTTCATACGAAACTTGTACTCTCCTGTTCCCTGTCAGTCCTGGTGGTGGAAGGGGTGGAGGGAGTGGTAGCGCAACATTCCGTTTGCGCGAGATCTCATATGGGGGATATCCCATTTCGCCCCCATCCCATGTTTGCGACATTTCACAACCCAAGAGTCATTTTACTTCCATGTCATACTACATGCACCACATACCATGTTGGCGCCTTCTTGGTTCACCGCTATCCCATTTCGCCCCCACCCCAATTTTGCATCATTTCACAAGCCGAGCGTCATTTTGCTACCAAGTAATACCACTTGCGCCACATTCCACTTTGGTGCCATCCCGTTTTGCCGCCATCGCATTCCATTTTGGTGCCATATCATTTTGCCGCCGTCCCATTTTGCCCCCATCCCATTCTTGCGACATTTCACAAACCAAGAGTCATTTAAGGTTTGTGTCATACCAATAGCGCGCCATCCAATTTTAACCCCATCCCATTTTCGTGTCATTCTACTAGCCAAGCGTCATTTTACTATTTGCATCATTTAACTAGATAAGAGAGACATTCCGTTTGCGCGACGTTTCATTTTGCCGCCATCCCATGAGTACGTCGTGCAAGACGAACGTTCACGGCGAGCTATAAACCCGGTAAAACGTTGGGTAGTAACAATTTCGTGGAGGGAGTAATTTTTTCGTTCCTTGGGAAGTTCTTTTCTCCTACAAGATTTTTACTGGGAGTACACATTTCGTACGAATATTTTATTCTAGAGTCAATTATTTTTCATGGAGTACAAATTTCTTACTACACCGGCCCTTTTTCTGTTGTGGGTGACTGTTGTGGGTGGGGTGACTGTTGTGGGTGTGGTGACTGTTGTGGGTGGGGTGACAGCTGTGGGTGGGGTGACTGTTGTGGGTGGGGTGACTTGTGGGTGGGGTGACTGTTGTGGGTGGGGTGACTGCTGTGGGTGGGGTGACTGTTGTGGGTGGGGTGACTGTTGTGGGTGGGGTGACTGCTGTGGGTGGGGTGACTGTTGTGGGTGGGGTGACTGTTGTGGGTGTGGTGACCGTTGTGGGCGGGGTGACTTGTGGGTGGTGTGACTGTTGAGGGTGTGGTGACTGTAGTGGGTGGGGTGACTGTTGTGGGTGTGGTGATTGTTGTGGGTGTGGTGACTGTTGTGGGTGTGGTGACTGTTGTGGGTGGGGTGACTGTTGTGGGTGGGGTGACTGTTGTGGGTGTGGTGATTGTTGTGGGTGGGGTGACTGTTGTGGGTGGTGTGACTGTTGTGGGTGGCGTGACTGTTGTGGGTGGGGTGACTGGTGTGGGTGGTGTGACTGTTGTGGGTGGGGTAACTGGTGTGGGTGGTGTGACTGTTGTGGGTGGGGTGACTGGTGTGGGTGGTGTGATTGTTGTGGGTGGGGTAACTGGTGTGGGTGGGGTGACTGTTGTGGGTGGTGTGACTGTTGTGGGTGGGGTGACTGGTGTGGGTGGGGTGACTTGTGAGTGTGGTGTCTGTTGTGGGTTTGGTTATTGTTGTCGGCGGGGTGACTGTTGTGGGTGGGGTGACTGTTATGGGTGGGCTGACTGTTGTGGGTGGGGTGACTGTTGTGGGTGGGGTGACTGTTGTGGGTGGGGTGACTGTTGTGGGTGGTGTGACTGTTGTTGCTGACTGTTGTGGGTGGTGTGACTGTTGTGGGTGGGCTGACTGTTGTGGGTGGGCTGACTGTTGTGGGTGGTGTGACTGTTGTGGGTGGGGTGACTTGTGGGTGGGGTGACTGGTGTGGGTGGGGTGACTGTTGAGGGTGTGGTGACTGTAGTGGGTGGGGTGACTGTTGTGGGTGGGGTGACTGTTGTGGGTGGGGTGACTGTTGTGACTAATCTGACGGTTTTGAGGATAGTTTCTGGCGAATTTGACTAATTTGAAGAATGTCAGGAATCTGCTGTACCGTTTATATTTAGATGTACATGGAGGATTTGCTCTGAAAATCACCACAAGAATGTTTATGCACTGCTTTTCTCCTGTGCTGAAGTTGAAAAATTAAGTCTTGAGTCTGCTTACGTCAGTTGCACCACCAGGGACCCAGTCACCCAGTTGCCCTGGTAACTAACAACAATCGAGTCGAGTGGTCGAGGGAAATAACCCTTTGTATCATATTAACCCTTTCAGTATATGCCTTTCTTTCGTCAAATCTCAAGGTCACAGACGGGTCATATTTGGCCCAAAGTATTTGACCATTTTCTACAATGTTGTTGACGAACAATTTCAACTTGACAAACTTCCAGGATTTGTTATCTTCAGACATGTCATGAGTTCGATTATCCTAAAACAACGCACACTCCAAAACCCGCAAGAATACCATTTCCTCAAGAGTTTGATCATTCTAAACATGACCTGAATTTGCTTGCATGCTCTCTGTCCAATGTCTAGGTCACAGACTGTTTATAGAGCTAGAGTAACAATTAATATATATCTCTTTTAAATTACA
>NW_027126790.1:20000-23300 GCF_037325665.1 Littorina saxatilis | reverse complement strand
TTTTAGCAGGAACCGTCTGGTGGCCTAGTGCAGCAAACGCGGGTGTCTAACCTTTTTGGTAACCTCAGGTCACAGAGAGAGCATGTCATGTTAACTGTATCTCTTTGCCGTCTTGCTGTTTATTTACGATGATAAATGTCGGTATAATCATGCATGCTACTTTTTTTTACATTTAGTCAAGTTTTGACTAAATGTTTTAACATAGAGGGGGGAATCGAGACGAGGGTCGTGGTGTATGTGTGTGTGTGTGTGTGTGTGTGTGTGTGTGTGTCTGTGTGTGTGTGTGTGTGTGTGTGTCTGTCTGTGTGTGTGTGTGTGTGTCTGTGTGTGTGTGTGTAGAGCGATTCAGACTAAACTACTGGACCGATCTTTATGAAATTTGACATGAGAGTTCCTGGGTATGATATCCCCGGATATTTTTTTTAATTTTTTTCGATAAATACCTTTCATAACGTCATATCCGGCTTTTTGTAAAAGTTGAGGCGGCACTGTCACACCCTCATTTTTCAATTAAATTGATTGAAATTTTGGCAAAGCAATCTTCGACGAAGGCCGGGGTTTGGTATTGCATTTCAGCTTGGTGGCTTAAAAACTAATGAGTGAGTTTGGTCATTAAAAATCGGAAACTTCTAATTAAAATTATCTTTTTATTAAACGATCCAAAAACAATTTCGTCTTATTCTTCGTCATTTTCTGAGTCCAAAAACATATACATATGTTATATTTGGATTAAAAACAATCTCTAAAAATTAAAAATATAAAAATTATGATCAAAATTAAATTTCCGAAATCGATTTAAAAACAATTTCATCTTATTCCTTGTCGGTTCCTGATTCCAAAAACATATAGATATGATATGCTTGGATTAAAAACACGCTCAGAAAGTTAAAACGAAGAGAGGCACAGAAAAGCGTGCTATGCAGCACAGCGAAACCACTACCGCGCTAAACAGGCTCGTCAGTTTCACTCCGTTTTGCACAAGCGGCGGTCAACGGTCATTGTAAAAAAAACAAAATGCAGTGCGTTCAGTTTCATTCTGTGAGTTTCACAGCTTGAATAAATGTAGTAATTTCGCCTTACGCGACTTGTTTACATTTAGTCAAGTTTTGACTAAATGTTTTAACATAGAGGGGGGAATCGAGACGAGGGTCGTGGTGTGTGTGTGTGTGTGTGTGTGTGTGTGTGTGTGTGTGTGTGTGTGTGTGTGTGTGTGTGTGTGTGTGTGTGTGTCTGTGTGTGTGTGTAGAGCGATTCAAACTAAACTACTGGACTGATCTTTATTAAATTTGACATGAGAGTTCCTGGGTATGATATCCCCGGACATTTTTTTCATTTTTTCGATAAATACATTTGATGACGTCATATCCGGCTTTTTGTAAAAGTTGAGGCGGCACTGGCACACCCTCATTTTTCAATTAAATTGATTGACATTTTGGTAAAGCAATCTTCGACGAAGGCCGGGGTTCGGTATTGCATTTCAGCTTGGTGGCTTAAAAACTAATGAGTGAGTTTGGTCATTGAAAATCGGAAACTTGTAATTAAAATTATTTTTTATCAAACGATCCAAAAACAATTTCATCTTATTCTTCGTCATTTTCTGATTCCAAAAACATATACATATGTTATTATTGGATTAAAAACAATCTCTGAAAATTAAAAATATAAAAATTATGATCAAAATTAAATTTCCGAAATCGATTTAAAAACAATTTCATCTTATTCCTTGTTGGTTCCTGATCCAAAAACATATAGATATGATATTTTTGGATTAAAAACACGCTCAGAAAGTTAAAACGAAGAGAGGCACAGAAAAGCGTGCTATGCAGCACAGCGAAACCACTGCCGCGCTAAACAGGCTCGTCAGTTTCAATCCGTTTTGCAAGTCAAGTCAAGTCAAGTCAAGTCAAGTCAATATTTATTTGAAAAAAACCCCAGGGTTACATGAATAAAATAAATAAAAATTGCAATAAACACGACAAAAAAGATATATGTAATAATGAGACACAACACTTTTAATTAACCGAAAATAAATCAAGCTTAATTCATAAAAAAATAATTGTAATCATACATTTTTTTTTTTTTACAGGAATGTATATGTTTCTGTGTTTGTTTTTGTTTTAATAAAAAAACAACGTGATCAAATAATCAGAACTCTTTCAAAATACTCTTAATAAAATATATTAAATGTAATAACTTTCGTTTCTTTGTTAATTCAAATAAATGTTTAAATTTGACTGCATTTGAATTTCTACGAAAATACAATGGTAACAACCTTTTCCTCACATTTAAAAAAAAAACGACACTGAAATATATAATGAAATTCATCTCCGAGTTCTCCAGACTGGCATTTAACACATATTCTTTCGTTATGTGGTATATTTAACATTCGGCCTTTCTGTATTGGCAATCTATGATTTAATGTTCTAAAACGTAAAAAAGAGAGTGCTAGGTTATTGGGTAAAATGTTCAAATAATTTTCAAATATAAATGTATCTTTAAACAATCTATAATTCAAACAAGTTTCTTTTTCATTTAATTCTGAAAACCACGATTGTATATATTGATCTTTTAGGCATTGCAACGTTTTCAATTTAAACCATTTTTTGGAACATCGTAAATTAAACTGGTCATGCCAAAAACCACTAAGACCAAGAGCATTTAAAGTTGTTTCAACATGTTTTAAATAGGGTGCTTCATATATGTTATTTACATAGAGGCGATGCAAAAAACGATACAATACATTTGAAAACGTATTACTATTATTACAATCCACCAATTTAAACCAAAAACTAAATATTCTATTTTTTACGAGGACATCTAGTGGAAATTTGCCTAATTCGCCTAATACCATCCACGTTGGGGTCGACTTTCTCAATTTCAAAATAATCTTATAAAAACGTAGCTGCAATTTTGTTGCTAAATTTACCAAATTTGGTCCCCATACTTCACAGCCATATAACATAATCGGTGGAACTATTCTATCAAACAATTCAATTTAAATATCTATGGACAACGACAATTTTCTACACTTCTTTAACAAGCTAAACATTGCTCGAGAGGCCTTATCATATAACACATTTTGTGATTTATTAAACTTATTATTATAATTAAAAAAATAGACCCAAATATTGAAAACCAAACACGACCTCAACTAATTCATCTTTGTGTTTAAATAATGGCAATTTTCGTATTTTACCTCTTGAAAAAACAACTATTTTCGTGTTTTTTTGGCGTTCACCCGCAAACTCCACAGATCGCAGTATTCGGACAACACATTAAGCGAGTCTTGTAATGCTTCTG
>NW_027126790.1:0-15000 GCF_037325665.1 Littorina saxatilis | reverse complement strand
GAAACAGAAGTTTTCCATACAAATGTTGGTGTTTCAAAGGAAGTTGGCATTCTTTCAGATAATGATATAGACGAGGTGGCTGTTTGTTATGAAGTTTCAACAAGCCAACATTCAAATGATTTTACTTCATCTACAGATTTTTTTTAAATTCAGCACTTTATAACTGTCATTATGAACTTGGAATCAGAGAGAGACCGTCTTTCCATTGTCATTCATGCCATAGATTTTTGTTTCAGAATCAATGTTTCACATGGCGTTCACAAGAGAGCATGCGAAGTTTCCGACAGTCTTTAGGATTTGTAAAAAAGGCCGTGTTTTGCTGTACATGCAAAAACTACCTGTCAAAAGGGAAAGTGCCTAACAGATTGCAACAACATTCCTATTTTAAGCTCAGCCACACGCCGACATGGAAGTTCAATGGTACTTTCAAACTTTTTCTTCTCTTCGTCGTATTTGATTTCTTTCTATTTCATAAGTCGAGTGCATATGATTTCGGCTCGTGTTCATCGTGAGATGGACTTAGTTTCTTGTATTCTGTGGGTTCGACAGATTAACTAAATGTTGTAATTTCGCCTTACGCGACTTGTTCTCTCTCTGTTGGCAGCGTGTAATGCAGCTGGTTAGAAATTAGAGTATTATTTTGCAAAGTGTGTACCAAAAGTTTGTCATGAGCTGCTTTAGGTTTGGGGTGTGGGTTGGTTTGATATTTCCTCCTTGCAGATCAAATCTGTATTCATTTTTGATGTTGTGTCTTATTTTGTGAAAGGAAACATGCAGACTGACTGAACGCATATATATAATTATGTAACTCATAAACACATGGGTGTAGTTATGTTCAAGAACACACACACACACACACACTCACACACACACACATACACACACACACACACACACATACACACACACACACACACACACACACACACACACACACACACACACACACACACACACACACACACAACTGTGTAGATGTATCGTACACCTGATATATTAAATTGAAGTTCACGAAGAAATCGTTTTATTTCTGTGTCATTCAACATCTAGTTTGAATCAGACAAATTGAAACTGGTACAAATATTCAATAATGTTGTGATGTGGAAATGGACATGATATCGCAAAAGATAGACAACGGCAAGATCATTCAAGTATGTACATGCTTGTTGATGTCTACTTAGGCGATGCTCAGAACACTAGTTAGATCTTCCGAGATTAAAAAATGACGATGATCTGTAAACAAACCAGGACAAGGAAAGAAAGACAAAACGTATTTGAAAACAAATCATACTATACAGATTGACAAACTGAAACTTCGAACTCTGTTGATATTTCACGGGAGATGAGGTATGGTGCAAACGTATATAATTATACTGACTACATTTTGTTACGTACTCATCAACAACAACAAAAACCGATATAACCAAAGGCACACACACACACACACACACACACACACACACACACACACACACACACACACACACACACACACTTTGCTGGTTTGCTGATCAATGTCACAGGAAACGAATGAACAACAGAAAGCGTGATGAATTCCTGGCCAGAAATCAGTCACAAAGACCTGAAAGTCTGCTGAATGGAACTGGTAAATGTACACATTTGAACTGCTGTCAAAATTACTATGTAATACGATAGTCGGGTTTTAAAATTGGTAGCAAATTACAACCAATAATGATGTTTGTTGCTTCGGCATTGAAGCAATGTTCACTATTTACTAACAAAATAATGACGAAATAAACACAAAACCAAATCAGTGAGGCAGAGGGGACAAAAAGCCGAGCGGGTGTGTGTGTGTGTGCGTGTGTGTGTGTGTGTGTGTGTGCTAGTGTGTGCCTGTGTGAGTGTGTGTGTGTGTGTGTGCCAGTGTGTGTGTGTATGTGTGTGTGTGTGTGTGTGTGTGTGCGTGTGTGTAGAGCGATTGAGACCAAACTACTGGACCGATCTGTCGAACCCACAGAATAAAACTGCACGCACTGCAGTGTTTTCAGTCACGAGAATAAAACAGCTTCGTCAATCCACGCGGCAAGGAAGTCGCGCAATTTTTGCGTGCAACACGAAGTAAACAGACATGCAAGAAGAGCGACGGGTTCAAGTTTAGGTCGCTCCAGGAGAAAAATTCTTTTGGATGTTGGCCTTTAAAGGCCAACATCCACAGGAATTTTTCTCCTGGAGCGACCTAAACTTGAACCCGAGGCAGTTCGCCAAAAAGAACCGCCGATCACGAGAAAAGCATGCGTATCGCATGCGAGACGATTTGCAAGCAAGCCAGCGCAGCAGCGGGTGGGGATTTGGTCTCGGCAAAGAAACTACAATGCAGTGTTTTGTCTCGGTGAGACTGAAAGAGAGACAGAGAGCACGAGAGAGAGCGACAGGGACACAGTGATTCAAACGCACACCTCTGGTAAAGTTGTCGTAGCACGTCCGCCTATGGCCAAAGTGATCCGGGTTCGATTCCTGGCATGTGTGGTCTATGTTTTTTTGTGGTTTTTTTTTAAATTCTTGTTTACTATTGTTTATTATGAACGTTTTAATGTTTTATTTTACTCTAATAATTTTTTTAATTGTGTAAAATAAAAAAAAATAAAAATTTAATCCACGTGCACAAGACAAAAACTTTCATACTGGGGGAGCGAGCCAGTCTGAAGAGTACTCGGGTCCAGCGCCAGCGTTTTTTATAATTTCGCTTCACGCGACTTGTTATTTATGTATCCAAAACATCATAGAACGTGGTACAATGCATGAAAACAACGCCGACAGTAAACAAGATGTTATCTGGGCAGTACATTGGGTTGAACTAAAAGAATTCTGCTGAGAATGTACAAAAGAAAAAACAAGTCGCGTAAGGCGAAAATACAACATTTAGTCAAGTAGCTGTCGAACTCACAGAATGAAACGGAACGCAATGCAATTTTTCAGCAAGACCGTATACACGCCGGAACCTCGGCTGTACCCGCGGATAACCGCAGGCTCTGCAGGCTGTTCACCGCAGACAGAAATTGTCAACACGAGTGGTGAGTGTCTGCACAAAATCGTCTCTGCTTTCTCTAAAATGACATATCATTACAAAACTATTGTTTGTACTTCAACCTAAGGTATTATAGCACCCTATCATCGATTTAATTTTTTCCTTTCGTTCGTATGTGAAGGCTGAGCTTCGAGTATTTGTGGATTTCCTGTAAAAAGTGCCAAAATTCTGACTTCTGCAACTTGTTTAATAAGCTTGGATTTCCGTAATAAATGTGTAAAGTCAGAATTTTGGCACTTTTTAAATTGATTTCGACAATTTAATTTTGATAATAATTTTTATATTTTTAATTTTCAGAGCTTGTTTTTAATCCAAATATAACATATTTATATGTTTTTGGAATCAGAAAATGATGGAGAATAAGATGAACGTAAATTTGAATCGTTTTATAAAAAAAAAATTTTTTACTTGACCAAAATTTCAACCAATTTGATTGAAAAATGAGAGCGTGACAGTGCCGCCTCAACTTTCACGAAAAGCCGGATATATGGTGTGTAGAGCGATTGAGACCAAACTACTGGACCGTTCTTTATGAAATTTTCCATGGGAGTTCCTGGGATTGATATCCCCGAACGTTTTTTTCTTTTTTTGGAGAAATGTCTTTGATGACGTCATATCCGGCTTTTCGTGAAAGTTGAGGCGGCACTGTCACGCTCTCATTTTTCAACCAAATTGGTTGAAATTTTGGTCAAGTAATCTTCGACGAAGCCCGGACTTCGGTATTGCATTTCAGCTTGGTGGCTTAAAAATTAATTAATGACTTTGGTCATTAAAAATCTGAAAATTGTAAAAAAAAAAAATGTATAAAACGATTCAAATTTACGTTCATCTTATTCTCCATCATTTTCTGATTCCAAAAACATATAAATATGTTATATTTGGATTAAAAACAAGCTCTAAAAATTAAAAATATAAACAATATTATCAAAATTAAATTGTCGAAATCAATTTAAAAACACTTTCATCTTATTCCTTGTCGGTTCCTGATTCGTGAAAGCGAAATTACAACATTTAGTCAATCTGTCGAACCCACAGAATAAAACTGCACGCACTGCAGTGTTTTCAGTCACGAGTATAAAACAGCTTCGTCAATCCACGCGGCAAGGAAGTCGCTCAATTTTTGCGTGCAACACGAAGTAAACAGACATGCAAGAATAGCGACGGGTTCAAGTTTAGGTCGCTCCAGGAGAAAAATTCCCGCGGATGTTGGCCTTTAATGACAGCAATTTCTTTGTATCGTCAGACACAGCACAAGATCTCCTCAAAGCCTATAGTAACGGAATTATTTCTTTGCACGCAATGTCCCCACAGGCTGAAATGCCAATGTGACATGGGTGCAGATTTGAACAGCACTTGTTCTTTATTATACAGTTTTCCGCAGTCAAGTTCATCAATAGGCTACATTCCGGGTAAATCATTGCATGAATATAATCTCTCAGTGAGACAAAAGTGACTGCTCCATTTAAATTACAACTACGAATTAATACAAATAAAATGTTGAAAGTGTCGCGCTGATTTTGTTCTGATAATTGTCTGTTTAGTAATCTGATAGTGTGGTTGCTATCGATGAGCAATAGTATTGGTGGCCGGAATGAGCAACAATATTTGTTGAATGCTCAAGTTTGGTTTGCTTCTGATCGTGCATTCCAGTCTGTTATTGGAATCGGCGAAACCATGCTTTCTGTGTACAAACAGTGGACCGAACGTTTATAATCGCTCAGGATAAAGGCGGAAGTGACGTAGGATAACACGTGACACCTTTCACACGGCCGGGAAATCTGACTACAGTTATTTTTGGTGTCTGGCACTGCGTAAGTACTAACATCAACCATCATTTGCTCGTAGAATAAACATTGCTAAAGTCGACATGGCCTTGACGGGATTGTATATAAACACCAGATATACTCTTGTGTTTGTTTGAAATACTGAAGACACTCGGTAGGCACTGATCTGACTGTGGCTGAGGTAAACTGAGTTATGATAGGTTGTATGGCAATTGGTGAACAGGTCTACTATGCGATCTTTAGTACTTGGCAGATTTGTGTAAGCATAGGACTATGCCAGCCTTTAAGGTGTCGATGAGATATTTGTACCGGGTTGTTTTGTGTAACATGCGAGTCCTTGCTGTCTGACTATCCCAACTATGTGTCACTGATTTTGAAGCTCTGCATTTAATTGTCTCTTTCTCTCTCTCACGTGCGTGTGTGTGTGTGTGTGTGTGTGTGTGTGTGTGTGTGTGTGTGTGTGTGTTTGCGTGTGTGTGTTTATGCGTGTGAGCTTACGAACGGTGCGTGCGTGCGTGTGTTGCCGATTTTGTTTAACAAGTTAATCAATGCAGTTTTCATTTAATCAACTGAAAAACAAAATATGTTCAGTTCTAGTTTAATAAGTTTCTTACCAGTTACACCAATTAAACTTCTTCTTTTAAAAACTTTTTTTTTTGAGTTTTACCTGCGCAACCGTAGAACTTTAAAAAAATATTTTTTACGTTATTTTCTTTAATTTTTGCTGGATTTCACGAGAGACGGTAGACCTATATTTATGCCTTAATCTAGATCTATAGCGCTTCAAGGCAATGGGTCTGGGGGATAGTTGTGGCGCCGACTGACTTGGACGCTTGGCTGTCTGTCTGCATGCTCGTACACTGTCTGATTGTACTATACTCTAGCCAAAAGATGACAGTGATATGCACTTTCAAATGGCAAATAAGAACCTCTCATTGTTCATCACCTTTATTCACAATTTTGCTGAAATGATAGGTGCCTGCATGACTTCGCTACTTGAAAGAACTAGTAATGTTTTGTCGGTACATGTACTGATATCACTGTGTCCTGTAGCGGTCACATTTGTTGGTGGTTTCACAGAATTAACACAGTTTGATTCTGACCGACATAAAATTGTGATTGTCATTATTCAGACAGAATGAACCTGGCAGTGACATTGTAAGAAAAAAATACAAAATAATCTGTTTGCTGCTTCAAACCGTGTGTTTTTCTGCCACGATTCCACTACTCTGATTTTATCTTGTCCTTTCACTGATATGAAGTAACCATCAACACCTCGCTTGAAAAGGCTAGCATTTTGGAACATTGTTATCTATCTATATATATATACGACTAGTGTCTGTGTGTCTGTGTGTCTGTGTGTGTGTGTGTGTATCTGTCTGTGCGCGATGCACGGCCAAAGTTCTCGATGGATCTGCTTCAAATTTGGTGGGCATATTCAGGTTGACCCGGTACAGGACACAACCTGGTCGATATTTCAACACGTGCTCTCAGCGCGCAGCGCTGAACCGATTTTGGTTCCACCTCAGCTATTTTGGTTCCACCTCAGCGACCCGGGCCCCCATACCGACACACCATAGCCGCTACACCACATCACAACGCCAAAGTTCTCGGTGGATCTTTTTCAAATTTGGACACCGTATTCAGCTACACCCCGGACACAATATCATCGATGAGATATTTCAACACGTGCTCTCAGCGCGCAGCGCTGAACTCATTTTCGTTTTTGTGTTCATTTCACCATTATAAGTAACTCTTCCTTATCTTCTCCAGTGTTTGGCGTTTATCTCCCTTCCTTCGTGTGGCTTTCCCGTTCAGTTGTAAGTTACTACACTGCGCTGTCCACTGCGCTGAGCGTCTTCGGATATTCCCGGCGTTACTATTTTTAGAAGGTCAACGCAGTGTACAGAACGTAAATTGGACCCGTAAATTATCCTCACTGTAAAAGTGCAAAGGTCGAATCAATTTATAGCCACGCGAAAAATACACTGTCATCTATCTCTCTATAGATACGGCTTCTCTGTGTTTTTGTGTGTGTGTGTGTGAGTGTATGTGTCTCTATGTAAGCAACACCTGTGCATTCTTCAGTTCTGTTTGTGATGTGGTCTGGCGGCTTTTGTGTACTTTTATGTACTGGCCTTCCTTTGAGAAGCCATAACTTGCTCAGTCCTGTTTGAGTGGAGTTCGCCTCCAAAGGTGATTAACACGGTTACATTCGTCGACAAGGATGGGACTCGATATGGTCAGGAATGGCATTATGGCCACTGAATCATTTTCGTGCTGTTCCCATTCCACGAATCTGGGAGGGACCTAAGCTTGGCGGGTCCATTGTTCGGACCCGGCGAAGCCGGCGTACGGCTCTAAGTACTTCTTCCCGGCGAAGCCGGCTACCCGGCGAAGCGGGTATTCATTCTAGTTTTCAAATATGTACAGTTGACGGTAAAAAATGCAGTAGGTTTACGTGACGGACAAAACACCAGACATACACATTTATATCTGAATCTTAGCTCGAAAAACAAAATCATTTCCAGTCCCAAAGACGCCATTGAAATCTAGTCGTCAACGACCGTCGCACTCAAAACACGTCTACGACCAGCGCACTCTGAGTATGTGAACAAGTCTCCTACCAGATGCTATGAAAGTTACTGAAGTTGAGGTAAATCCTGTACGCTGCACTGACACAGGAGTGTTTTCTTACTTTAACCATGCATTCGTTGCATACAATCTCTTCATGCCTTTGCAATTGCATTACACGGATAGTCCGTTGTCCAGAAAAAGACCTTCTAATTGAATACACAAAAGACGGATATTGTTATGGGGGCGAGGACGCCCCCATTCTATACGGATAGTTTCGAGGTTGACCATGGGCAGCGCCATTTTGTTGTGAAATACGTCATCAGTTTGTGTACACAGGAAGTTGTGACATCCGTCACCCTATGGGAGGGGTGACGTCAAAATTGTTCATCTGTAGAAAGTTGTGAAATCCGTCACCCTATGGGAGGGGTGACGTCAAAATTGGTCATCACAGAGTTTGTGTAACACAGGAAGTTGTGAAATACGTCACCCTATGGGAGGGGTGACGTCAAAATTGTTCAACAAAAACATGATATGTCGCATTGTGCAGGGTCAACTGCAACAAACTCAAACCGAGCCATTCATACCTAGCTGTATTTGAGTGACTTATATACCCGACATTTTTATTTCTTATTTTTAGCACAGGTGTAGGAAAAATCATGAACCAAAATGTTATTTATTTTCTAATTTAACATTTTTTTTACAAATATGACCATGGTCTTTTAAACATACAGTGACATTAAACATTGTTATGTTAAAAAAAAGAAAAAAGAAAAAAAGCTTTTGTGCACAAATCAGAAAATACATTGTACATTTTACCTACAGGCCAAACCGTGAGTGTCTGTGGCAAAGCCCGACCCAGGAAATTGCACTGATTTTATATTTAGATCAGAGAGAAATTGTCAAGAACAGGCGCTTGCATTTGGATGTGTCCAATGATAGTAGGTTTGGTTGTGATCAATCAGAATAATGTAGGAATAAAAATGTATGACAGTTTAGTATGATGACATGTAATTCACATATGCTGAAATATGATATTATACATCATGTAATATTATTATGGCTGTTGCCATGACCATGAAACCCAACAAAGGTTTAATGTAATGTAATTCAAAATACCAAAACCGAGCACCTATTAATCTCGTCTTTGCGCGTGAAGATTGAGGCCGTCTGCCAGTAGCGGTTAGGTCATACAGTGGAACCCCTCTCTAGCGACCTTTAAAATGTTGACAAAAATCGGTCCTTGTGGAGGAGGGTCCTTACAGAGGGAGGGGGCGGAGTCAGGGGGCCACAAAGAAAGTCAGATTTAAAAAAAAAAAAGAAAACAGAGAAGTTTGAGTTGCTGACGACCGTTCTCTCTGAAAGCAAACTGCTTCGATTTCATGTTTGTCCTTGGTGTCCACCAGTTCTGGTGCATGTACTACCCTGGCCAAGTTTCCTCTCAAGACATCAAAGAGACCGCCCCAGTATACTCTACAGCCTCTGGGCGAACCACCTCTCATAGCTAAAACTGGGTCAATGACCCCTGGGAAGAAGGTCAGTGTCTATAAAAATTTTACTCCTAGGCCTGCGGCCAGGGGGGGGGGAGTATACCGGTACCATTTGAGAATCAGACCAAATGAGAATTGAACCATTTGAGAACATCCTTTTTTTTCCAATCACTACATCGAAGGCCTGCGGCCCGGGGTTCACATGGGTTGGTTTGTTTGTTTGTTTCAAACCCACACCCATATACACACATTTCCCATTTAAACCATTTGTCGGCCCCCTGTCGATATTTATCGACTAAGTTCCTTGTGGTTCGTGTTAACAGTATTAATGTCGGTCGATGTACGGGTCAGATAACAAAAGAATGAATTAATCAGGTGCTGAACTTGTTGGTCTACCTGTTGTGTTTATTCGTGCGGTAAAGTTTTGTGATGACTGTTGGGTATCGGTGACCGTGTAGGCAATACAAATGTACACAGGTCCACACACACACACTGACACACACACACACGCACGCACGCACGCACGCACGCACGCACGCACACACATACGCTAACGCTCTCACGCACACACGCCCACCCGCACGCACGCACACACACACACACACACACACACACACACACACACACACACACACACACACACACACAAATACGCGCTCCTCCCTGGAGCTGAACTAAGAAACCAACAGAACACAAACACACAGTCGAACAGTCTAAATTTTCATCATACACATAAACAGTTGTCTCACGCCCATTTTGCTCTCTGTCATGCGCCTGCTGACCAACAAAACGGGGAATCCCCCTCAGGATGTGTAAGCCAATGAAATGAAGAATGTGCAGCAATTGGCTGCTGCAGCTGACAAAGACATAACCTCTGTCTTTTAGTTTATCTTTGATGCCAAATTCCGGCGTCCGCATTGCACCTAGTGCCATCGTCTAAAAAAAAAAGGTAAACAAAAAGAGAATAATAAATTGGGAGATGGGGGGTGGGGTGGGTGTGTGTGTGTGATGAATGGAAAGAAATGAAGGCAAAGAAAGAAGACACAGACAGAGAGAAAAACGAATAAACTATGTATGCATCATACTAACGCCTTCAGTTGGGGGGGGGGGGGGGGGGGAGAGAGAGCTTACGAGAGCGTAAAAGACGAATAGTTTGCACCTTCTTGTATAAAGTGTCAGGTATTTTGTTTGTTTCGATTTCAGTCTGTTAGTGTTATGCTAAGCGGAAGAATTCCCGACAGTCTCAGTACTCCGACAAGAACGTGCAAACTTTTCGCTTATTCCTGCAGATAAATAAAATTCAATAAAATTAATCTTAAAAGCAAATAGATATATAAGTACACAATAAAAAAAAAGATAAATAAATGAAAAGACAAAATGATAACAAGAAAGAAAGAAAGCAAGACAGAAAGTAAGTAAAACTGACAAGTCGCGTAAGGCGAAATTACTACATTCAGTCAAGCTGTGGAACTCACAGAATGAAACTGAACGCACTGCATTTTTTCACAATGACCGTAGTCCGCCGCTAGTGCAAAAGGCAGTGAAAGTGAGGGAGCCTGTTTAGCGCGGTAGCGGTTGCGCTGTGCTTTATATAGCACGCTTTACTGTACCTCTCTTCGTTTTAACTTTCTGAGCGTGTTTTTAATCCAAACATATCATATCTATATGTTTTTGGAATCAGGAACCGACAAGGAATAAGATAAATTTAATTTTGATCATAATGTTTATATTTTTAATTTTCAGAGCTTGTTTTTAATCCAAATATAACATATTTATATGTTTTTTGGAATCAGGAAATGATGAAGTATAAGATGAACGTAAATTTGGATCGTTTTATAAAAACATTTTTTTTTACAATTTTCAAATTTTTAATGACCGAAGTCCGGCCTTCGTCGAAAATTGCTTGGCCAAAATTTCAATCAATTTGATTGAAAAATGAGGGTGTGACAGTGCCACCTCAACTTTTACAAAAAGCCGGATATTACGTCATCAAAGACATTTATCGAAAAAAAGGATATCATTCCCAGGAACTCTCATGTAAAATTTCATTAAGATCGGTCCAGTAGTTTAGTCTGAATCGCTTTACACACACACACGCACAGACAGACAGACAGACACACACACACACATACACCACGACCCTCGTCTCGATTCCCCCTCTACGTTAAAACATTTAGTCAAAACTTGACTAAATGTAAAAAGAAAGAAAGAAAGAAAGTCCGAAAGAAAGAAAGTCAGCAAAAAAGCAAGCAAGTTGTAAGTAGAAAGTGTTGTCTTTAGGGCCTTACTCGACATCTAAACGGATAAGACGAATTTCACTGGCCGCATTTTGACCACATATATTTAGAGGGCCCCAAAGGGGGGGGGGGGGGGGGGGGGTATCATCACGATCACGGGAAGGGAAATTTTAGCTTTCACGATCACAGTTACCTTGATTTTTGTTTTCACGATCACAAACACCTTGACGAATAGAGGATCATAAAGTGATACAGCTGTGAAAAGTGTACGTTGAAAATAAAATGCTTTGCAATAATGCCCATCACAATCACGAACACAAATCACGATCACGATCACGAGACTTGATTTTTTTTGTCATCACGGATCACGGGCAAAGTCCCATCACGATCACAGAAATGGAAATTTCGGCAATCACGGTCACAGAAAGGTCAAAAAACGCCAATCACGATCACGATTTTAAACCCTTTGGGGCCCTCTATTTAGTATATAAAGCTAGATATACACTGGCGCATACACTCATCCAAAACCAAGTGCATCAGACCGCAGCCATAACGTGTGTGTCTCTCGTCTCTCAACGCATTCTCCCACACACTGAATAACTCTTTTTGTTACATTTAGTCAAGTTTTGACTAAATGTTTTAACATAGAGGGGGAATCGAAACGAGGGTCGTGGTGTATGTGTGTCTGTCTGTCTGTGCGTGTGTGTGTGTAGAGCGATTCATACCAAACTACTGGACCGATCTTTATGAAATTTGACATGAGAGTTCCTGGGTATGAAATCCCCATACGTTTTTTCCTTTTTTTGATAAATGTCTTTGATGACGTCATATCCGTCTTTTTGTAAAAGTTGAGGCGGCACTGTCACACCCTCATTTCTCAATTAAATTGATTGAAATTTTGGCAAAGCAATCTTCGACGAAGGCCGGGGTTTGGTATTGCATTTCAGCTTGGTGGCTTAAAAACTAATGAGTGAGTTTGGTCATTAAAAATCGGAAACTTCTAATTAAAATTATTTTTTTATTAAACGATCCAAAAACAATTTCATCTTATTCTTCGTCATTTTCTGAGTCCAAAAACATATAAATATGTTATATTTGGATTAAAAACAAGCTCTGAAAATTAAATATATAAAAAATATTATCAAAATTAAATTGTCCAAATCAATTTAAAAACACTTTCATCTTATTCCTTGTCGGTGCCTGATTCCAAAAACATATAGATATGATATGTTTGGATTAAAAACACGCTCAGAAAGTTAAAACAAAGAGAGGTACAGTACAGAAAAGCGTGCTATCCTTCTTAGCGCAACTACTACCCCGCTCTTCTTGTCAATTTCACTGCCTTTGCCATGAGCGGTGGACTGACGATGCTACGAGTATACGGTCTTGCTGAAAAATGGCATTGCGTTCAGTTTCATTCTGTGAGTTCGACAGCTACTTGACTAAATGTATTTTCGCCTTACGCGACTTGTTGTTGTTTTGTTGCAGTTGCAGATACCCAGGCGGAGAATCTGGACTGACGGCTAATCGCGTTTAAAGTCAGGCAGATTTATCTGACGCTTAACATTTGTCCCTCATCTACCCCCACGAAAGTCCCCATCCCGTCGCTCTATTTCTGTAGTAGTTCTTTGTATTTTGTTCACAGATATCTGGAAAAGGGCGGCACAAAGATAAAACATAGACTTGAGGATAAACTCCCCACAAAGTGAAGTGCGCCAGACTGATAATAGTGTCTTAATTACTCCAATTGTTTGTTTTTTCTCATTTTTGTTGTTGTTAATTTAGTTGGTATTTTTGTTTGCAACTATTTTCGGAAAGGAGGCATAGCCTTGTGAAAGATGGGAGAAAGATGGGAGACGCCGGAAGGAAGTGTTGGCTGTAAGCTGAGAAGGGCGAGGTGGAAGAATAAAGGCTGGGTGGGGGTGATGGGGTTCGTGCTGAAGGAGGTAATGGGCTATCTGAGGTCGACACAAACATCACATGCAGATATGGAATTCCCCCGCAACTCCTTTTTTTCAGCTTCCCACATCCTGGAATCCCCGACATTCGCACATTCAAAAATCAAGAATGCTGGCGTGCTTGTCTGAAGCTTACGTAACCAGAGACTGTATACTCTACAGTCTCTGACCGTCCCTGAAGCTGATGGGGTCTATGTCGACCAAAAGAGTGGGATTCCCTGTAGGTGGAGTTCCTGGAGGGGGATTCCCTGTATACAGGGAATCCCACAGGGTGGAGTTTTTCAATAAAACTTGCAAACCATACTCGAATTTCTAAGAAATATCAAAAAAGATTGAAAAACATCAAATTCTACCGATGTCCCCAAGCATCACGTGACTTTCGGCGATATCAGCGACACGCTACGGGAACTAAATCCTGTGGTATTCCCTGTACACAGGAAATCCCCCTCCAGGAACTCCACCTACAGGGAATCCCACTCTTTTGGTCGACATAGACCCCATCAGCGTCACTGAAGACTCGAGGAGCAGGGGGATGGATAAGAGGTGGGGATGGAGGCGACAGGGCCGAGGGGGGGGGGACCCTTTAAAGCCTGATATCAACGATTGGGCGAAGTCTACTTCAAGAAGCTCGCTGCACGAAGCTTTGGCTCTGAATTTTCGGTAAAAGACTTTACGAAGTCAACTTCGGGCTCGATTAAAGACAGCATTGAGGGGCGTGAGCGGACGGGGGGGGGGGGGGGGGGGAGGGGGGGGAGCGGGCTTGAGAGAGGGCTTTAAATACTCTTGTCCTGACTGAGTGTTGCTAGCAAAACATACATTCTTTTTTACATTTAGTCAAGTTTTGACTAAATGTTTTAACATAGAGGGGGGAATCGAGGCGAGGGTCGTGGTGTATGTGTGTGTGTGTGTGTGTGTGTGTGTGTGTGTCTGTGTGTGTGTGTGTGTAGAGCGATTCAGACTAAACTACTGGGCCGATCTTTATGAAATTTGACATGAGAGTTCCTGGGTATGATATCCCCGGACGTTTTTTTCTTTTTTTCGATAAATACCTTTGATGACGTCATATCCGGCTTTTTGTAAAAGTTGAGGCGGCACTGTCACACCCTCATTTTTCAATTAAATTGATTGACATTTTGGCAAAGCAATCTTCGACGAAGGCCGGGGTTTGGTATTGCATTTCAGCTTGGTGGCTTAAAAACTAATGAGTGAGTTTGGTCATTAAAAATCGGAAACTTCTAATTAAAATTATTTTTTTATTAAACGATCCAAAAACAATTTCATCTTATTCTTCGTCATTTTCTTATTCCAAAAACATATACATATGTTATATTTGGAAAAACAAGCTCTGAAAATTAAAAATATAAAAATTATGATCAAAATTAAATTTCCGAAATCGTTTTAAAAACTATTTCATCTTCGTTCTTGTCGGTTCCTGATTCCAAAAACATATAGATATGATATGTTTGGATTAAAAACACGCTCAGAAAGTTAAAACGAAGAGAGGTACAGTAAAGCACAGCGCAATCGCTACCGCGCCAAACAGGCTCGTCACTTTCACTGCCTTTTTGCACTAGCGGCGGACTACGTTCAGTTTCATTCTGTGAGTTCCACAGCTTGACTAAATGTAGTAATTTCGCCTTACGCGACTTGTTTTTTATTAACTGAACGTGCGCCAATCGCTGCAAATTAGCGTTGCCACTGAGACAGCACATCAGGGCCGACAGTCGGAATTCGACAGAAGTAGTGACATTTATGCCGTGTACTGAATGTGGGACATGTGCGTATGCGAGGGTGACTGTCGTGTGTGTGTGTGTGTGTGTATGTGTGTGTGTGTGTGTGTGTGTGTGTGTGTGTGTGTGTGTGTGTGCGTGTGTGTATGTGTGTGTGTGTGTTTGCCGTGTGTGTGTGTGT
>NW_027126789.1:0-15169 GCF_037325665.1 Littorina saxatilis | reverse complement strand
CCACACACCTTCGTGGTTTATTTTACAGTGCTTGAGAAACACGACCGGGCTCCCTTTTTTTAAACTTTCAAACTTCGAGTTGTACTGATCTTGTCTTGATAAAAAAAAACCTTTTATGATTTAAGAATGTTTGTATTACAAGCTGTCAATTTATTATTTAGATTTTAAAAGTTAGTTCTAGCGCCAAAATGAGGCGTCCGATTGTGGTATCAAACAGTCCGTTCTGACTGCACAAAATGAATTCTTTGAAAATGTCTCACTCTCGACGGAAAGCAGCCAGGATGTTCCCATTCGGTGAGCGTTCAAATGGAAGTATGTCACATGTACTGTATGTAGAGGCTCGGGGAGCTCAGGGATCAGAAACGGGTGGTTTACGGGAGGCTATAAACAAACAAAAATTAGAATTAAATTCTGAGGCTAATCGACTTCTTTTCAAGCCTAAATTGTATTTTTTCACAAAATGATTAGAACAATAATATTGAAAAGATGAGAGATACATGCCACTGAGTTACACACACACACACACATACACATGCACACACACAGGGGCGGATCTGGGGGGGGGTGCAATGGGTGCAATTGCACCCCCCCCCCCCAGCGGGACAAAAAAAAAAGAAGAAAAATGTATCACCTGAAAATAGCACTTTACACGCTCAGATTGCACCAGATTGCACAATTTTGCTTCCTTTTTAAAAAAAAAATTCCGGGGGGGGCATGCCCCGCATGCTCGGCGCTTCGCGCCATCGGTTCGGCGCCTCTCGCCTTCGCTGATAAGATACAAAAACAAACCAAAAAAAACTTTGCACCCCCCCCCCCTTTCAAAACCCAGATCCGCCCCTGCACACACACACACAGACACACACACACACACACAAACTTCATAAGAGCGGGTAAAAACAAGAGCATAATAAACTGTAGCAGACGACAGAAATAGACGAGTAAAAATGGCGAACTTTTGGTCACCTGACCTGTTTCCTGTCACGTGATCCGTATTTGTTCATGTGACCGAAACGGCGCGAAGACAGCCGCGTGGATTGCAACAGGAATCATGGCGACTTGCGAATACGAGCAGCTTCGTCGGAAGAATTTGGAGGATAACAGGCGCATCTTGGCTGAGCTTGGGCTGTCGAATCCGGTATGTGACACGATTCAATTTTTGCAAGGAACGACATAATCATTATGTGATGGTGATCCGATTGCATGTTTAGCGAATGCGATGAAACTTGAGTCTTGACTCTTGACACCCGGTTTTCATGCCACTCTTGTCAGTCGTACCCGCACTGAGAAATGCCGAAGAGGTCGAGAATGCTCGCTATCGGAACAGACACTTGATTATCTTGAACTTAAGCGTTGTAGCACTTATCATTAAAGTTCTATGCATGCAGGTTTCAAAAGTTTTGGCCTAATCTTTTTAAAAATTCCCATTCTGCACATGAAGTGCTCACTGTCCAGCAAGCCAGGCTGTACAGTGTACTGGTAGACTTGTACTAGTAGTCTACAGCTGTGTCCATATATTTTGGGCATTTATATTTCTAGTGGTGGGATACATTCCCACCAAAGTCAGGACTTTTATTGTATTATAAATTATTATTATGTTGCGAAGATGAGGCCAAAAAAAAAAATTGTCTGTTTCTGGTAACATGGCTAAAAAAAATAGGGTCGGTAGGTAGGGATTTTTTTTTTATTTTTTTTTTTTTACCCCAAATGTAGACCAATAAAACTAACTTTAAAAATCGTGCAAAGAGACTGGATTCACTATACATAGAGACAAGACACTCAACACATTTACAAATCGTCAGCGGACTTTCGTTTTCACACGTTTTTGTTGTTCATTTTCTCACCCTGTCCTTTACCACCAAAAAAAAAAAAAAAAAAAACTTTTTTGAGTTTGGAAAAAAAATTTAGGGTCGGCGCCGAAATTTAGGGTCGGTCGGGTGACCAGAAACAGACAATTTTTTTTTGTTGGCCTGACCAACAGTGGTCCCTGCAATGTAAAACTAAAAGATCCAGATCCAGATTCTATTTAATTTATACAGTAGTGTTTGTAATGTAATTGTAAGGTCTCTCCCAATCCCATGAGAGGCTCTCCCAACAAATTAGACTTTTGGTCCACTAACTAAAGTACATTTGTACTGAGGTCTGTGTCATTGAGCTGCGATTCTTGAATGTCACTAGTGTCACATGGAGGGCTGGCGGGCAAAAGGTTGAGACAAGTCGCCAGGCATGCTAACAAAAACAGCCTAGGGTGGGATTCTTCCAGTATATTGTCGGGCGCAGTGGCGTGGTGGTAAGACATCGGCCTCCTAATCAGGAGCTAGGTCGTGAGTTCGAATCCCGGTCGCTGCCGCCTGATGGGTTAAGAGTGGAGATTTTTCCTATCTCCCAGGTCAACTTATGTGCAGACCTGCTAGTGACTTAACCCCCTTCGTGTGTACACGCAAGCACAAGACCAAGTGCGCACGGAAAAGATCCTGTAATCCATGTCGTTCGGTGGGTTATAGAAACACGAAAATACCCAGCATGCCTCCCCCGAAATCAGCATCATGGCATATGCTGCCTGAATGGCACGGTAAAAACAGTCATACATGTAATACACCAGAATCTTCAATATGTGGATAAACATTTCTACTCGCCATTTACATGTTTCTACTCGCCATGGCGAGTAAAATACTTTCCACTTTCAGGCCTGCATAGCTTTATATACTGTTAAAAAGTGTTATGAGTGGTCATATATTCACGAATGTAAAATGTTGTACAGTTTAAGTTGCTGCCGAAAGTGATCAAGAAAGGAATCAAGCGACCATCTGACAATGACAATTATGAGCCGAAAAAGAAGCGAGCCAAGGTGGTTCCAGCTCCAGTTGACCTTGACAGCACAGGGTCTATCCGAGGCTCTCGGAGGCTATCTGCTCGTCTGCGTGGTCAGGTAAGATATTAAAATAACTAAATAACTCTCGCTGTACTGATTCAGTGATTGTGATTGATGATATGCTTGTTAAACAATTTTATAGATTTCTTGAGTGCCGATAAGTATAGTATAAAGTCGGGATTTCAGAATAATTTAATAGGGTTAGTTTTAGGCTGCTCAGTATTTCTATGGCCCCCTTCCTGGATCACAAGCCATCATTTTTATAAATGAATCTTGTGAAATCAGCATTACATTACAAGGGGGTGCAAACTTGTTGATTGGGTTGTATGAATTGTGCTTATGCGTTGTGAATTTATTAATTTGTATTCTTTCAGTTTCAGCTGACACTTTTGTTGCCTGTACTTGTCTAGAGGGCTTACTTCCCTTTGTTTCTTATGTCTGTTCGCTATTGCTTTGCCTCACTTGGTTATGATTCTGTGGTTATGTTTTGTGTGGCAGGATCCAGGCACAGAATGCGTAGTGGAGGACGACACTGTGGCAGATGAACACGAGAAGAGTCGCGTCAAGTATGTGATGCCGGACAGACCACAGTGGTATGGGGAAGTAGCTGGTATGTACATTTGTGCTGTTTTTTCATCTTTTTGTTTCCATTTCAGGGTTGTGTTACTTCATGTTCATTCAGAATGCGTTATGTACAATGATATAGATTAAATAGGAGAATTGAAGTTGCATGTTCATTTCAGTGCTTGATAGTCTCCAAGGTGTCAGTAGATTGGTTCTGCATTACTCCCACAAACTCTTGTTGCACTTGTCATATATGCATTTAGGCCTAAAAAAAAATAGGTGTGATTACGGTAACTCGACCTACCCTATTTTTAGGGGCCGACCCTATAACTTTTTATTACATTTGTCATACAAAAAAAAATGGAGTACAGAAAATGCAATGAAAGCGAAAGCGCTCGAGTCGCACACTTATTTTCCTGTCAAGTATGTTTAATTTGTACACATTAGAAAAAAAAAGTTAAAAAAAAAGTGATTGCCTACCTTCCTACCCTATTTTTTTTGGCTATGTTACCTTAAGCACACCTTTTTTTTTTCTTTTTTTTTTTGGTCTTAGAGGGCTTTCTTCCCTTTGTTTCTCACATGCATGGGTGGAATTCTTCCAGTATATGCCGAAAATCAATCAATGAGGCTTATATCGCGCGTATTCCGTGGGTACAGTTCGAAGCGCAGGGATTTTTTTTTTTTTTTTCCTCGGATTCGTAATGTCTGTGGTGACGGATTTTTGGTTGTTTGTTATACAAATCCTTCAGCGTCTGACACCCCCCCCCCCCCCCCCCCCCCCTTAAAATTCTTCAGGATTCGTGACATTTTTCAGTCCCACCCATGCACATGTATTGTGTTCAGTCTGCACACGGGAATTCCACTGTCCTCCAGATAACTGTTCATTTTGATTTGGGTTTCTTCTTGTTTATACCAATTTTTATATTTAGTCAAGTTTTGACTAAATATTTTAACATCGAGGGGGAATCGAAACGAGGGTCGTGGTGTATGTGCGTGTGTGCGTGTGTGTGTGTGTCTGTGTGTGTGTCTGTGTGTGTGTGTGTGTGTGTAGAGCGATTCAGACTAAACTACTGGACCGATCTTTATGAAATTTGACATGAGAGTTCCTGGGTATGAAATCCCCGAACGTTTTTTTCATTTTTTTGATAAATGTCTTTGATGACGTCATATCCGGCTTTTCGTGAAAGTTGAGGCGGCACTGTCACGCCCTCATTTTTCAACCAAATTGGTTGAAATTTTGGTCAAGTACTCTTCGACGAAGCCCGGGGTTCGGTATTGCATTTCAGCTTGGTGGCTTAAAAATTAATTAATGACTTTGGTCATTAAAAATCTGAAAATTGTAAAAAAAAATAAAAATTTATAAAACGATCCAAATTTACGTTTATCTTATTCTCCATCATTTGCTGATTCCAAAAACATATCAATATGTTATATTTGGATTAAAAACAAGCTCTGAAAATTAAATATATAAAAATTATTATCAAATTTTTTTTTTCGAAATCAATTTAAAAACACTTTCATCGTATTCCTTGTCGGTTCCTGATTCCAAAAATATATAGATATGATATGTTTGGATTAAAAACACGCTCAGAAAGTTAAAACGAAGAGAGGTACAGAAAAGCGTGCTATCCTTCTTAGCGCAACGAATACCCCGCTCTTCTTGTCAATTCCACGGGCACTGCCTTTGCCACGGGCGGTGGAGTGACGATGCTACGAGTATACGGTCTTGCTGCGTTCAGTTTCATTCTGTGAGTTCGACAGCTACTTGACTAAATATTGTATTTTCGCCTTACGCGACTTGTTTTTACTTTTGTTCTCTTCCAGCCAATGTTCAATTTGTCACTTATTTCTTTCTTGCTTATCACAGGTGTTGATGTTGGTACGATCTGGGTGACGCGTATGGAGTGCTGTCATGATGGTGTTCACAGGTAGGAGTGACAAGGATTTTGTTTCAACTTATGATATTGATTGTTTGTTTTTAACTCTGTTTTCGTGTACTGGTAAAAGTTTCTAAGCAAGAAACTGAAAAGACCAAGGGAGACAAATTCAATGTTTCCATTTCCCAACCGGTATCTTAACCGCCCCTCTTTTTTCCTGACCAACTCTAGTACATTTTCTTAAAAGAAAAATGACAAAAGTTGATTTGGCAGACTTTACAAGGAAAATGTATTTTCTTCGACAACCATTGGACACAGCTCTCACGATTTCTGGTAATTGATAAGCCACATCTGTTTAAATTTAACAAAAATATATATTTTTGAAATGTCAAACCCTTATATTTTTATATTTAGTCAAGTTTTGACTAAATATTTTAACATCGAGGGGGAATCGAAACGAGGGTCGTGGTGTATGTGCGTGTGTCTGTGTGTGTGTGTGTGTGTGTAGAGCGATTCAGACTAAACTACTGGACCGATCTTTATGAAATTTGACATGAGAGTTCCTGGGTATGAAATCCCCGAACGTTTTTTTCATTTTTTTGATAAATGTCTTTGATGACGTCATATCCGGCTTTTCGTGAAAGTTGAGGCGGCACTGTAACGCCCTCATTTTTCAACCAAATTGGTTGAAATTTTGGTCAAGTAATCTTCGACGAAGCCCGGACTTCGGTATTGCATTTCAGCTTGGTGGCTTAAAAATTAATTAATGACTTTGGTCATTAAAAATCTGAAAATTGTAAAAAAAAAAATAAAAATTTATAAAACGATCCAAATTTACGTTTATCTTATTCTCCATCATTTGCTGATTCCAATTGACGGGCGCTGTGGCGGGGTGGTAAGACGTCGGCCTCTTAATCGGAAGGTCGAGGGTTCGAATCCCGGCCGCGGCCGCCTGGTGGGTTAAGTGTGGAGATTTTTCCGATCTCCCAGGTCAACTTATGTGCAGACCTGCTAGTGGCTTATCCCCCTTCGTGTGTACACGCAAGCACAAGACCAAGTGCGCACGGAAAAGATCCTGTAATCCATGTCAGAGTTCGGTGGGTTATAGAAACACGAAAATACCCAGCATGCTTCCTCCGAAAGCGGCGTATGGCTGCCTTAATGGCGGGAATAAAAACGGTCATACACGTAAAATTCCACTCGTGCAAAAACACGAGTGTACGTGGGAGTTTCAGCCCACGAACGCAGAAGAAGAAGAAGAAGCTGATTCCAAAAACATATAAATATGTTATATTCGGATTAAAAACAAGCTCTGAAAATTAAATATATAAAAATTATTATCAAAATTAAATTGTCCAAATCAATTTAAAAACACTTTCATCTTATTCCTTGTCCTTTCCTGATTCCAAAAACATATAGATATGATATGTTTGGATTAAAAACACGCTCAGAAAGTTAAAACAAAGAGAGGTACAGAAAAGCGTGCTATCCTTCTTAGCGCAACTACTACCCCGCTCTTCTTGTCAATTTCACTGCCTTTGGCATGCCATGAGCGGTGGACTGACGATGCTACGAGTATACGGTCTTGCTGAAAAATGGCATTGCGTTCAGTTTCATTCTGTGAGTTCGACAGCTACTTGACTAAATATTGTATTTTCGCCTTACGCGACTTGTTTTCCTTGCCATCAGGGGGAAAAAAATGTTGTGCCTAATTAGAATGCTTTTGATAATTAACGCTGTTGTTGGGCTAAACACTTGGTACAGACGAGGTGACTGTCATCCAAGCAGGAAGATGACGTGTATAACAGTTTAATCATCCTGACATAAATGCAGCTGTACTCTACCTTCAGAGGAAGTTACAGCTGTGGAAGTATGCAGTTGTTGAAAAGTTTGTGCATGCTGTTGTTGTGGGTTGCTTTTTGTGACTAAATGATAACTTAGTTTCTTGCCTGATGCTTTTATTCCTTTTTGAGTCACTTGAGAAAAAGTGACTCTATGTAATCGGTCAGTGTTAGTCTGTCCGGCCGGCCGTCCGTAGACACCACCTTAACGTTGGACTTTTCTCGGAAACTATCAAAGCGATCGGGCTCATATTTTGTTTAGTCGTGACCTCCAATGACCTCTACACTTTAACGATGGTTTCGTTGACCTTTGACCTTTTTCAAGGTCACAGGTCAGCGTCAAAGGAAAAATTAGACATTTTATATCTTTGACAAAGTTCATCGGATGTGATTGAAACTTTGTAGGATTATTCTTTACATCAAAGTATTTACATCTGTAGCCTTTTACGAACGTTATCAGAAAAACAAGGGAGATAACTAGCCTTTTCTGTTCGGCAACACACAACTTAACGTTGGGCTTTTCTCGGAAACTATAAAAGTGACCGGGCTCAAATTTTATGTGAACGTGACTCATTGTGTTGTGAATAGCAATTTCTTCCTGTCCATCTGATGCCTCATATAATATTCAGAACTGCGAAAGTGACTCGATCGAGCGTTTGCTCTTCTTGTTTAAGCACTAGCATCCACCACACTCTTGGGTTTCAGACCACCAGTAGCTGGTATCCATGGCGGTTCAGACGGGGCTTTCTCACTCGCTCTTTCGGGTGGATATGAGGATGACATTGACCTTGGCGATTGCTTCACGTACACTGGTGAAGGTAACACTCGCTACTCTTCTTCACAGACAGGAATGACAGTTAGTGAATTACACAGCTTAGCCAGATGAGACCCACTGCAGGAGAAGCTGTTTGGCGACCTGGGTGGCCGAGTGGTAACGCACTTCACGGCTGTTCCGATGGCCCCTTTTTTGCTGCTTTAGCTGGCCAGGCAGACCGCGCAAAGTATAGCACCGAGCCCTTACCGCTTCCAGCTGCAGGCTGTAACCTAACACCTCAGCCCAGCCCTATCTGAGAACTTTCCCTCTTATTTCCTTCTTGCGTGCGTGTGTCCGGGGAAGTGCTGTGTGTGTTTTTTCACAATTTGGTGTGTTTAAATCATCTTCGCTCTGGACTGCAAGTTGTGTTTGTGTTCATACTCTGGAATTTTGTCTATGAATGGTTGTTCCTTGAAGTGAAAGAGAAATGGGGCACGCTCTCCATTGTGTTTTATTTCTAGGAGGATGTGATTAGGTGTTCCTTCTCTCTTTCTGAATTTTTTACTCATAATATGACTTGGACATATCAACGATGTGTGGTGTTAAAAAATGTTATCCTGCGTCAACATTCAAGTTTTAATTACCTTCAAACTTTGGATTTCATTGAGTGAATGGTATTTTTATCCAACAGAAGGAAAATGGGGCTAGCTCTGCCTTGTGTTTTATTTCTATGAGGATGTTTCTAATCAGGTGTTGTTTCTCTCTTTGATACTAGTACTTGTAGTACGATGTGGACATATCTGCGATGTGTGTTGTTATAAAATGTTACCCGGCGGCCAAACCCCACTTTCAGTTACCTTCAAACTTTGGATTTTATTGTGTGAATGAAAGTTCTATCACACAGAAGTAAAATTGTGTGTTTTATTTCCTGGACGTTTAACCTGCTTGTACTTATTGGCTTGTGTGTCGCTTCCCACATTTCTCGTAGCTGGAGTACTGTGAGTATGGCTTCACAGGCGCATGTAGAAAGCCTTCACTTTGAGAGACTCCAAGCTCTCTGCAGAATATGTGGAGAAAGATCGAAGAGAAAGTACGACTCTAACCCAGCAAAATTGTGCATAAAGTATGAGTCGGATCTAGCAAGGTTTTACGGCCTAAACATCGCAGAAGAAACGAATGCCGATTTTTTCTCACGGACTTTCTGTTCCAAATGTTATCATGTGGCGGTATTCGCCAAAACGGGCCCTCTAAGTCAAGTGTTATCCCCTCAGAAAATGACTTAAAATCATCAGAGAACTGACACTAGTATTGGTTGGAGCAGAGGAGCAGACAATCGAGACCCTCTAATGGTTGTGTGCCAGTGTTTAATACACGGATTCTATCAATTGGATTACCTAACCAGGATGGAGTAGCCTTTGACTTCCCGTACGCGTAGTTACAGAATAACGGAACTCAGCTTTCGGTGAGTCAGTGTTTCATACCAGATGTGTGTGTGTGTGTCCATATTCATGTGACAGAAACCGTGGCCTCATTCTTCAATCCTCTCTCTCTCTCTCTCTCTTCTTTCTCATTCAAACGCACGCAAGAACGTACGCACGTCGCACGCACGCGCGCCCGCACACACACACTGGCACGCACCGCTGACGCACAAACCACGCACACACACACTGACTGTCGGCAAGCATCTCTTTTTGTTTGTTTCACCCTTGTTTATTGTGTTTTCAGTATTTGTGTTTATTTTATGCTTGACTTGTCTGTTTTATTTTAATGTTTGCTATCCACATCGTGTGATAAATGTTTCTCCTCTCCGAGTCAGTGTAGTTTCTGCACGCCGTTTTGGTAATCCTTATTTTTTTAACTGGTGTATTGTGCGCGATTTGCGGATTTGTTTGTATTCCATTCATATGCTGTTGAAGTGTTGTGGGCGTTATTGTCTGTATATGTTATGTTGTGTCTATGTACGCCTACAAGAATTTGCATTCGCGCTCTGCCAGTACAAGTCCGAACTTTATTGGGTGTGCCTGTGGTCTGCTGGTAGGCGAGCACAGATAATGAACATTCCTCCAGTAAGCCGCCGCTGCGAGGTAGAGTAAAGCGCTTCTTTGGTCTCTGGCAACGTTGAACTGCGCTGATATGCCTCGCAGCACAACGCAAACGGCGATGCGCAGACAAAGTCTTTGGTAGTGCGGGCTAACAGTCTGCAAGCAGTGATATCGCGCCGCTGGCTATTTTTACCACTCCCCATCGCGGGCCTTAAAAACAAGCCAGGAACAGCCGTGACTTGCGCTCGGAAGCGAGAGGTTGCGAGTTCGACCCTGGGTCAGGGCTTTAGCAATTTTCTCCCCCCTTTCCTAAGTGCTAGTCTTTCGGATGAGACGAAAAACCGAGGTCCCTTCGTGTACACTACATTAGGGTGTGCACGTTAAAGATCCCACGATTGACAAAAGGGTCTTTCCTGGCAAAATTGTATAGGCATAGATAAAAAAAATGTCCACCAAAATACCCGTGTGACTTGGAATAATAGCCCGTGAAAAGTAGGATATGCGCCGAAATGGCTGCGATCTGTTGGTCGATGTGAATGCGTGATGTATTGTGTAAAAAATTCCATCTCACACGGCATAAATAGATCCCAAAACGGCATGACGACAAAATGGAATGTGGCGCTAGTGGTATGACACGGCGATAAAATGACACTAGGCCTGTGAAATGTAGCAAAAATGGGATGGGGGCGAAATGGGATCACGGCGAAACGGGATTGCGCCAAAATGGGATGTGGAGCTAATGGTACATGACACGGACAGACCTGTGCATATCTACGGTTTCTCCGTAATTTCTTCGATTTTTATATGCGGAATACGGTGCTACGGATTTTTAATTAAATTTCCGAAATTCCGATGTTTTACTCAAACGATTGTTTTAAAACTTTTTTTCTGTTTTAAGATGTTTTGACCAATTAGTTGGCCGTTGCGCTGAAAAGACGTTTTCCGATTTACCGGAAGCGCGTGTGTTCTCAGCATTGAGTCTTTGTTCTTAGACTTAGTTCGTCCAGCATCTTCCTGGCAACTTGTGATTGAAGTGAAACATGGAAAAGAAAAAAAGTTTGTGTGCTTTGTGAGCAGAATTACGTCTTGAACTGTCGTTACAGCTTACTACTGAAACATTTAAATAACTACCGTACTTTCCGGGTGACAAGGCGCTTCGTTATCTAAGACGCACCCCCTTCTTTTTAAAATAAATTGTCATTGGACGCAGGGGGCCGATAGGGGCAACAAAATGACCCAGTTTTGCCATGAGAGGTGGTTCCCCTGTCATATCTGAGAGAGGAAACACTTCCTGCATCGGGGTCAGTGACCGGTCAGTGACTGACTTTAACTGAGTGAAAATATGTGTGCTCTGTGTGTGCGGCCAGATCAAAGGCATTGTGATAGCTGGGTGGCCTTGTTAAAAGACACGACCTTCTTCCCAGGGGTCAATGACCCAGTTTTTGCCATGAGAGGTGGTTCCCCTGTCATATCTGAGAGAGGAAACACTTCCTGCATCGGGGTCAGTGACCGGTCAGTGACCGAGTTTAACAGAGTGGAAATCTGTGTGTGCGGCCAGATCAAAGGCAGGGCAGTACCTAGTAGCTGAAACATGCATTATCACAAGTTGTTTGACTGGTACTCAAGTGGTCTCTTTGATTTTTTTCGTATTTCATACACGGATTAGGCGCTTGTTATACAAGACGCAGGGGTCGAACTGAGGAAAAAAGTCGCGCCTTATGACCCGGAAAGTACGGTACTGAAATTTGGTTTGTTTACTACTGATGAGCGTTTTGAGTGTGCACAGGTCTGCACGGAAGAAAAATGACGCTTGGCTTGTGAAATGTTGTGAAATGGGATGGGGGCGAAATGGGATAACGGCAAAACGTGACTAATAGATCCCTTGACTTTAGGGTAGCGCGACTCTGTTACTGCTAGCTTTCCACTGGGAGGAAGCGACCCGAATTTCCAAGCGATGGGACAAAAAAGTAATTACTTTTTTATTCAATAGATCCCTTCACTTTGGAGATGACAATTTAAATATCAGGCGCATTTACGTGATTTGTAAAACATTTTACCCCACGATATGTAAAACACGCGCCCCGTGATTTGTAAAATGTTTTACATTTTTACAAATCACGGGTTAACACCCCTCCATATAACGACCGAATTTCGGTTACATTTTCAAAGTCGTTATAGAGAGGTACCACTGTACTTTGTCATGGTCTGTGGGAAGTGAGTAGGAGTATGTACATAGCTTACTTTCCGTCTCATGTTTCAGGGGGCAGAGACCTGAAGGGAACCAAAAATAATCCCAAGGTGAGTTGTCTTTCTTACTTTTAGTGCTAACACACAATGAGTGACAGACAGGAGATTTTTATGTTTTCCGTACATTTTACAAAACAAGAGTAAGGGTTTATGTTTCTCAAAATCAGCGTTTAAATTTGTTTTAAAAGGTAGGTAGAAACTATAACTTCGCTCACTATTACCAGTATTTTCACCCCAAGCCTACCCATGTGGTTGTGTTTGGTTAGAACAGTTTTTCTGATTCAGGTGTGTCATGTCAATATTAGACCTTGCAAACAACACAACACAATATATTTATTTAAATCTTGTGTGACAGAATGCATGCATTATGCCTGATGAGAAATGACTGATGCAGATCTACACATATCACTCAGTATGTTGATCATTCACTGGGTGATTGAATACAATCAGCAATTTGGGGGGAAGCTGAAAAAAATACCAGAAGTTCACGGAGAGGGTGCTGGAGCGCACTACATGTTCGTTATCATGCATACTATTCTCAGTCTATTGGTCCTGCACTGTTTTTGAGTCACTTGAGAAAAAGTGACTCTATGTAATCGGTCAGTGTTAGTCTGTCCGGCCGGCCGGCCGTCCGTAGACACCACCTTAACGTTGGACTTTTCTCGGAAACTATCAAAGCGATCGGGCTCATATTTTGTTTAGTCGTGACCTCCAATGACCTCTACACTTTAACGATGGTTTCGTTGACCTTTGACCTTTTTCAAGGTCACAGGTCAGCGTCAAAGGAAAAATTAGACATTTTATATCTTTGACAAAGTTCATCGGATGTGATTGAAACTTTGTAGGATTATTCTTTACATCAAAGTATTTACATCTGTAGCCTTTTACGAACGTTATCAGAAAAACAAGGGAGATAACTAGCCTTTTCTGTTCGGCAACACACAACTTAACGTTGGGCTTTTCTCGGAAACTATAAAAGTGACCGGGCTCAAATTTTATGTGAACGTGACTCATTGTGTTGTGAATAGCAATTTCTTCCTGTCCATCTGATGCATCATATAATATTCAGGGTTCGTACAGAGTCCTTGAACCCTGGAAAACTCCTTGAAAATTGGAAAACCTTTTCCAGGCCTTGAAAAGTGCTTGAAAATAGAGTTTTGTTAAATAGTCATTGAAAAGTACTTGATTTTTCCAAATTGTTGCCTAGTGCTCGGCAAAGGTACTCTGAGTACTTGGAGGCAGAGAAAGAGAAGAAGAAGAACGAGACACATGTGCAAAAAAGAAAGGCTGACATGGATGAGATTCAGACTCTCCAAGCAAAGAAAAGAAAGATCGAAGATTGTGCGGCTGACCTGCTCAAAAGCGCAGATGCTTTTGCAGAAAAGGCTGAACACACACAGAACTTCAACGTCATAGCAAAGTCAAATGCATTAATTTGGGGAAAATCATGTCCTTGAAAAGCATTTATTTGGTCCTGGAAATGTCCTTGAAAACTCCTTGAATTGTATCAGCTCTGCCCTGCAGGAACCCTGAATATTCAGAACTGCGAAAGTGACTCGATCGAGCGTTTGCTCTTCTGTTAATAATAATAATAATAATAAAGTGTATTTATATTGCGCCTATCCCTTACAAAAAACAAAAATATTTGGCTCTAAGCGCATTACAACATGTGTAGGGACTTGGTACAATCAAGTCTGACAAATACAATAACACAATATACAAGTACAGTCGGTCTCTTGGGTAAAAATGGGAAAAGCAGCTTCGACATTTAAACACTGCCACTAAAAAATCCTCTAACAATGCATACTGCTTTACAATATGCATTTATGTATAAATATAGTTAAAGAACATCGAGTTAATAGGAATTAGAAAAGGTTCTTATGATAAAACTATCTAGCGAACGACGAAGAAGAAGAAGAATAAAACTATCAATGTCAATTCAACGTAAATGGCCAAAGAACAACAACAAAGCAATAATAATAAAACAGTTATACTCAATGGCTAATAACGAGGCAGAACTAAATAGTATCGACACAAGATTAAAACAAAACATGTTCCTGGAGACACATTTATACATGTATCAAATAATCAATATGCAAAATACAGCACTCGCACACTCGCACACACACGCCAAGGCACGTGTAGTCGCACTCATACACCGCGACAGCTATCGCGCGCACGTACAAGGGAAAAAAGAAACAAAGAAACAGGCACATGAAATAGCAACCCGTCCCCAGCCGGCCCACAGCGCGCTACGATGGCAAGTGACCCCTCTCCTCAATGTGGCAGATACAGAACAGGCTAGGCGTTGAAGTATTGCCGGAAGAGGTGTGTTTTTAGAGAGGACTTGAAGGAAAGGAGAGAGGTAGAAAGGCGGACAGACATGGGCAGAGAGTTCCAAATAGAGGGAGCTGTGTAGATAAAGGCGCGCTTGCCGAAAGCGTTCAGTTTGATGCGTGGGACAACAAGGTGCCCTGCGTCAGCGGATCTGAGGTTGCGTGTGGGGACGTGTGGCTTTAAGAGCGAAGACAGGTAAGAAGGGGCAGAGTCGTCGTGAAGGCTACGGTAACACAGGGTAGCTATTTTATATGTTATGCGTGCTTTGATTGGTAGCCAGTGAAGGGTCATGAGGAGAGGGGTGACATGGTCGCGCTTGCGCTTGCGCAGCACAAGACGTGCTGCATTGTTCATGATGCGCTGTAGGCGGTCTAGCTTGGCGTCTGGGAGGCCGGCTAGGAGCGAGTTGCAGTAATCCAGTCTCGACAAAATAAAAGCCGAAACCAGTGTCTTGGTTGCATCGAGGGAAAGAAGGTGTCTGATTTGGCTAATCCTCCGCATTTCAAGAAAGGCGGTTCTGCAGAGAGTTGATGTGGGCGTCCATTGACAGGCTACTGTCAAGGTGGACACCCAGGTTTTTCACTTTGCTGCTGAATGTGACTGTGGTATCAGAAAGCGTAAGACTGGATGTTTCTGAA
>NW_027126788.1:0-13668 GCF_037325665.1 Littorina saxatilis | reverse complement strand
GTGTGTGTGTGTGTGTATAGATCGGTTCCGAGAAAACTATTGAACCGATCTGCCTGAAACTTAACATGAGAGTTCCTTAGTATAATTTCCCCAGACTTTAAAATTTTTTTTTTTAAGTGTCTTTGATGACGTCATATCCGCCTTTTTGTGAAAGTTGAGGCGGCACTGTCACGCTCTCATTTTCCAACCAATTTTGTTGAAATTTTGGTCATTAAATTTTCGACGAAGGCCGGACTTTGGTATTGCATTTCAGCTCGGAGGCTTGACAATTAATTAATGAGTTTGCTCATTAAATTTGGCATTAAATCAAAAGGTGATTGCATCGTATTCTTTATTAAATTCTAAATCTGAAAATATATACATATAACATGTTTACTCTAAAATGGGATCACAATTAATGATCAAAGGTTATTTAGGTACTATAATTAAGATTTTGGAAATCTGTCCAAAAATGATTTCATCTTATTTCTTATCATTTTCTGATTTCAAACACATTCAGATATGTTATGTCTGTATTTAAACTACAAGCTCAGAAAGTTAAAAAGTATACAGAAAAGCGCGCTTTCCTGCTTAGCCCAATAAGCTACCGCGCTATACTGGCTTGTCAATTTCACTTTGTTTTGCACGTGAACATTGATCAATTTCTTTGTCGCGGGGATTGTGGAAGCTGTATTAATGTCTGGGTGAAACAAAATGAAGTGCGTTCAGTTTAATTTTTGTGTGTTCCACAGCTTGACTAAATGTAGTAATTTCACCTTATGCGACTTGTTTTGTTTCTCCTAGTTTTCCATATTCCCAACTTTGATTCCTGTACTTTGCACTGTGGTATGGGAGTGTGTACTCATGTGGATGGTTGCATTTTGTGTTGCAGTGAGCTGCTGACATAGCCTATGAAGAAGCCGCTAATGAGCAGCAAGTCTGGAGGCAAGGCACCTCACTGCAAGGTGTGTGGGGATGAGTCCTCAGGCTTCCACTATGGCGTCGACTCATGCGAGGGATGCAAGGTAAGGGCTCAACAAATCATTTAGCATCATTGGCAGCCTCATTTATGTTAGCGTTGTTATTATTACCAGCAGCGTCAGTGTCCTTGATGTCATATCAGCATCACCATCGTCATTATCATCATGTTTGATTTATAAGGACAGCATCATCATTGTCACATGATGACAACATCTTCATCATCTCTGTCACCATTTCTAACAAACCCACAACATTATCACCAGCAGCAGCAATACCATCAACATCGTCGACGTCATATCATCACTATCGTCAACGTGTTTCATTCATAATGACAGCATTATCAACATCATCATGTTTCATTTATGATGGCTACATCTTCATCATCTCTTTCACCATTTCCAACCAACCCACAACATTATCACCACCACCATCACCATCAACATCGTCATCATTATCATTAAATAAACTGCTGTCATTCACTCATTATTATTCATCAGCATAAATCATCACTATCATCACTCCCACCACCACCATTATCACCATGGTCATCATCACCATTATTATCATCACCATCATTATTATCATCACCATCATCATCATCCATCATCATCATCATCATCATCATCAATGGACCACTGCTCTTCACTCATTATCATTCGTCGGTCTACAAGTACAACATAATCATTCATAAGCTGTACCACCTCGTTTAGGTTTACCATCAGTAACACCCCCCCCTGCCACGTAACAGTAATGATTAGAACAACCGGTGTTTAAAAAAAAAAAAAGGAACCGATCGCTTATTAGAGTAGCATGCATTTGTTTTATAGGTTTGACTAGTGCTAGCTTACTTGTACCTTCTTCGCGAATGGCCGAGTTCACAACTTCTTGCGAACGATCGTGTGGTTGTGACGTTGATAAAGCACGTCACTGTAGCAGCGGATTGGCTTGGCACAATCAAAGGAATGTGTGGGTTACCGTTATAAGTCAGCCAAATTTCCTAAAACTGAAAGGTAGTGCGAGCGAGAGAGAGAGACAGACAGAGAGGGAGGGGGGGGGGGGGGGGGGGGTAGGGTACGGGGAAGAGGTGTGTGTGAGGAGGAGGATGGCATGGTCGATATTGTAGGCAGGAGCCCCTTGCAAAAAATGTGTAACGATATCGTCTGCTGCACGATATCGATATTATTGCTCCAGCAGTGGGAGTCTTAACTTTGCCCCTTGTTGCTCCTTTTGACTCTGTTACTGTTGTCAGTGTTTAGCAACAACCGAATAGACGAGAAAAACAACAACATTGAGCACAAGTATAGACACTGACCAGTTTGGACTGGCGGCAGATCTTTCTTTTCTGATCAACAGCGAGGGCACATCCTCCAAAAAATCATTAATGAAGTTTCCTGCAGTCTCAAGTGTTGCACACACCTCAACCCTTGCTCTTGTCTACTCCCCCGTCCACCCCCCCCCCCCCTGCCTCCCTCCCTACCCTCCCTCCCTACCCTCCCTCCTTCTCCTCCCCCCACCACTACCACCACAATCCGCAAGGGAAACAAAGCTGAATAATTGCAAACTCGTAGCTTCCAGTTACGCATTAATCACTAATCACTTAGCACCGCTATCAGCTGTTTTCATTTATAGGTGTAGGAAGAAATTGAAGCTATCTGGCTAGGCTGTTGATTTGATTCCAAGCCTCGAAGGCTCAAAAGACACAGGGAGCCGCAATCAGGGAACTTTGTCCTTTTATTTCTCTCGGGTTGGCATGTTCCGTGTTTTTTTCTCTCCTCCTCGAGGGCAAGAAGAATTTAGATAGCAATGGACCGTTTAGCGATTAGGGATGTTCGTTGATTGTTGCTGAATGGAATCGATTTAATGTGAAACTGAGTGAAAGGGACAATAAACTTGTTGTTTTCACCTTATGTCAATGTACAATTCATGAACATGTAAAGTATGAATTAACATTGTTTAAACCAAAGGGACAATAGAGACACAAGTTGATTTGTTTGGATTGTATGACTGGACTTAATTTAAAGCGGAATGAGTTAATGAGATACAATATAAAAACGGTAAGCAGGATTGTCTTCATCGTTGCTGCAGCCCCAACGGAAATCCAACATGCTAAGATAAATAATTAGTAGGGTTGTACGATAATTGATTCAACCTCGTTCCAGGGTCTGAAGGAAAAAGTATTGTAAGGATTTAGCTGTTGGCGCATGTAGCAAGTTTATATTCCTTATTGAGGATTTGAGCCCCGAGGGATTTGAAACTAATGTTTAATATGAGTTGTTCTTTGCTACTGGTCACAAGTGGGGGTCAGCTCAGACGGACGCATTTTTTCAATACAGTCTAGGGGAGAAACTGGTCACAAAGCACCCAGTACATGCCAGAGAGATAGGAGAATCGGCACAATCAAAGAAAATAACAAAATCATTCAATAGATATGGAAATATTACGATTTACTGTGAAAATGCTAGCAAAAATGGCGTCCAAAAATGGGAACGCACACTTGGTGCGTCTTTGAAGACTTACCTCCCGTTCTGTGTTGTTGATAATAGTCGTGTTTGTGCTGTTTTTGTTGAAATAGTATCTAATAAAACTGATGCAGTTCTTGAAATGTTGCAAATTATTGTTGTCTTTGTGAAATGCGAGAGTGTTCTGAGGCGTAATCTGCATACGGCTGATGTCCCACATAGGGTACCCCACTTCGATCAGCGTATCACTCCAAATGAGCTTCATAGCAGAAAAGCAGATACACTACCAAAACACTGCATAACAGATCTACAAGTCTGAGCCAGAATCATTGAAATTTACTTTCTGTATAAAATATTGCAATCAAATTTGTTCACGCCGTCCCACAAATAACGCAGGTTACCCTCGCCTTCGATTCAAAGTAACTCCAATCTGACTGAATTACCATCGAAACGCAGATGACGAACTGATTCACCACACATTTGTGGTATTTTACACACGTTTGTGAGTGTGTGTGCCTCTGTGTGTGAGCTGTTTTGAGGGAAAATAAAATGCAACAACTACAACAACATTATGTATGGGCTGTTTTTAATGGACTGTGAAGCATGTGTAATGACTTTTTGTGGTTGAGAGAGCTTTTACCTACATGCAAACTACTAGCTGTAGGTTTGTTCATTTTTCCCCCTTCCCTTCAAAAATCCGCCTGATACTAGTAAACTTTCTCATTCTCTGAGTGCAATGTCTATTAGGGGAACGCAGGAGAAACATTAATTTTCTGTCTTTTTTTCTGTTGCAGGGATTTTTCCGGAGGTGCATTACCCAGGGGATGAACCACAAGTGTGCGAATGAGGAAAAATGTGAAATTACGCCTTTCACACGCAACAGTTGCCAGTACTGTCGCTTGAAAAAATGCTTCGAAGTCGGCATGTCCAGAGAAGGTAAGAGGAGAGGCCGTGTTGTGTCTGTTTGTGTGTGTGTGTGTGTGTTGGGGGGGGGGGGGGTGAAGGAAGATGGGTATTGGTATGGAGGTGGTATTGGTATTGGTATGGTGGTCTGTGTCTACGTTGTTCGTTTCGTAGTTTGTTGGTCTGTTTGTCAGTTTGTGTGTCTGTTTGTTTGTAATGCAGTACTCTTGTAGCTGATTATTCTTGAACTTGACTCATCCTGAACTGAGTTCGGCTCAGTCTCTCCCTGACAGGATGCCTTGAGTTTCCTTGTCTGGCAAGGAAACCGATTTAAATTTTTTTTTATTTTTTTTTTTATTTTTTATTTTATTTTACATATTTAGAGCTTTTTGACTCACATGCGAAGCAAAAGTGAGTCTATGTACTCACCCGAGTCGTCCGTCCGTCCGTCCGTCCGTCCGTCCGTCCGTCCGTCCGTCCGTCCGTCCGTCCGTCCGGACGTCCGTCCGGAAAACTTTAACGTTGTATATTTCTTGGACACTATTCAGTCTATCAGTACCAAATTTGGCAAGATGGTGTATGATGACAAGGCCCCAAAAAACATACATAGCATCTTGACCTTGCTTCAAGGTCAAGGTCGCAGGGGCCATAAATGTTGCCTAAAAAACAGCTATTTTTCACATTTTTCCCATTTTCTCTGAAGTTTTTGAGATTGAATACCTCACCTATATATGATATATAGGGCAAAGTAAGCCCCATCTTTTGATACCAGTTTGGTTTACCTTGCTTTAAGGTCAAGGTCACAGGAGCTCTTCAAAGTTGGATTGTATACATATTTTGAAGTGACCTTGACCCTAAACTATGGAAGATAACTGTTTCAAACTTAAAAATTATGTGGGGCACATGTTATGCTTTCATCATGAGACACATTTGGTCACATATGATCAAGGTCAAGGTCACTTTGACCCTTATGAAATGTGACCAAAATAAGGTAGTGAACCACTAAAAGTGACCATATCTCATGGTAGAAAGAGCCAATAAGCACCATTGTACTTCCTATGTCTTGAATTAACAGCTTTGTGTTGCATGACCTTGGATGACCTTGACCTTGGGTCAAGGTCACATGTATTTTGGTAGGAAAAATGTGTAAAGCCGTTCTTAGTGTATGATGTCATTGCTAGGTTTAGGTCATGTCAAGGTCAAGCATGTGAGTCGTATGGGCTTTGCCCTTCTTGTTGTAATGTATTATTGATATAAGCAGATTCGCGATCGTCGATAATGATTTTTCATGGTGTTTTGTAATTTTTAAATTACAAAGGAATTGATATGTAAGACAGTTTCAAGCGAGCTATTTTTCGCGGCTGTATTTACTGACTGTGCAAACAACTTTAAATATGGCAAAAGTGTCACACTACATTGGGGTGTGCACGTTAAAGATCCCACGATTGACAAAAGGGTCTTTCCTGGCAAAATTGTATAGGCATAGATAAAAATGTCCACCAAAATACCCGTGTGACTTGGAATAATAGGCCGTGAAAAGTAGGATATGCGCCGAAATGGCTGCGATCTGCTGGCCGATGTGAATGCGTGATGTATTGTGTAAAAAAATTCCATCTCACACGGCATAAATAAATCCCTGCGCCTTGAATATGTGCGCGATATAAATTGCATAAAATAAAATAAAAAATAAGAAAATAAATAAATCCCTGCGCTTAGAACTGTACCCACGGAATACGCGCGATATAAGCCTCATATTGATTGATTGACATGATAATCAACCGTTGTATTCCTAGTTTTAATAGATTCGCGTAGGACTGTAGCGTCCGGTCAGAGAGACAACTGGCAATAGCCGTGGAGCAATGCTTAGGCCTAAAAAAAAAATAGGTGTGGTTACGGTAACCCGACCTACCCTATTTTTAGGGGCCAACCCTATAACTTTTTATTACATTTGTTAAAAAAAAAATTTAAATACAAAAAAATAAAAATTAAAAAAAAACAGTGCAGAAAACGCAATGAAAGCGAAAGCGCTCGAGTCGCACACTTATTTCCCTGTCAAGTATGTTTAATTTGTACACATTAGAAAAAAAAGTTAAAAAAAAAAGAAGTGATTGCCTACCTTCCTACCCTATTTTTTTTGGCTATGTTACCTTAACCACACCTTCTTTTTTTTTGGCCTTATCAGAATGGAACTTGACTGTGTTGCTGATTTGTGGAAGTTGCTGATTTGACCCCAATTTGTTTGTTCATTTGTTAGTTTGTTCGCCTGTCTGGTTGTTTGTCTGCCTTGTATCCATTTTAATGGATCATTGCATTGCTCAAGGCTGGGATCTTATTGTCGATTTCTCGAACCTGGGTGGAGTTACTGTCTTTACTTTGAAGCTTATTAAGTCAACTTTATTCATCTTCAGTTTTGAATTTTCCTCCTGTTTTAGGTCTTTCCAACCCCCCTCCCCCTCTCCCCCCCCCCCCCCCCTCCCCCCGGGCAATTCAGAAGTTTACCTTCGCTGTGGTTTTATCGAGGATATGGATAGATTTTGTTCTTGTTTTGCAATACCCCGTAACCACGCCTGGTGGCTGTTGGTGCCGAGTCAGCGAGAATAAAAAAACACACAAAAAACAGTAAAGGAGTTTGTTTTAGTAAATGGATTGATTTGATCGTCTGAGATGTAAGAGGGACAAGAAGGAAGTGATGTGCTAAAAGTTTTAAGGGGTGGGGGGGGGGGGGAGTGTCTACTTTTGACAACTTGTACCCTCTTCACCAATCTAACCCTTGCCAGCAGCTGCAGATGTCCATATTGTTTAATACAGAAGACAATTCACTGTGGGGGTCGGAACGTCGTGTGAATTAGTATTGATGGGCCTCGTCTCAGGTAGTGGATGCGTTTCCCAGTCTGAGTGAGGGATAGTGGCGTTGTTTTGTCTGGCCTTGTTTTGTCTCCTCTGTTGCCGTATATATCTCAGCTCTGTCACATCCATGAAGCTCACCCATCACTCCCACCTGTTGTCTTGTCGGCGGTTCTTGTGCTGCTTTGCCATATGGACGTGTCTTATGTGGGGGCTGGGAGGGGGGGGGGGGGGGACAAGACTTTGTGTGTTTGGTTTAAGCGTGTTTTATTCCTTTTCTTCGATACACGTTTCAAACAATAACAACATTAAGAACGTTAACAGAATGCTTATGGACACGTTCTAAAAATGATAATCAATACACATTCCGATAATAAAACATGGCGAACAAGTGATAACTTCAACATTTAACTTTCATATTATTCATTATTATTGTATATGAATAAACTCTGTGTGTGTGTGTGTGTGTGTGTGTGTGTGTGTGTGTGTGTGTGTCACTCTCTCAAGCACTGACACACACACACACACACACACACACACACACACACACACACACACACACACACACACACACACACACTTTCTTTCTTTCTTTATTTGGTGTTTAACGTCTGTGTGTGTGTGTCAGTGCTTGAGAGAGAGAGTGGGGAGAGAGAGAAAGAAGAAAAGAGTGAGAAAGGAAGGGGAGAGAGAGAGAAAGAAAGAAAGAGAGAGAGGAAGAAAGAGAGGGGGGGGACCCGAAACGATGAAACGAAACGGAGTACTCCTGTTTGTCCTCAGGCGTGGTGCATTCGGTTTACGAGCTGGTATTAACCAATAACGCTTTGCCCATTAAAAAGTAATCCAATACGCGGGTATCGTGTGCAATGTTAAACCAGCCTTACACTTACAGTCACATCGCTTGCCATTTTTTTTATCAATCAATCAATAGGAAGCTTTTAACAAGCGTTAATGCACAGGGGTGATTGGTATTTATATAACAAGCACAGCGTGTTAGGGACGAAACTGTGGTACATGTATATATATCCTTGTTGTGTTCTGTTCACCGACGAAGGAGAACTTGGATCACATAGGGAGCTGTTTTTATTTTACTCTGTATGTTCAACCTGTCCCTTAGCATTGGTTTAAACAGTGTTTTATTCGACAATGTATGGGTATAATATATAATAAGCACAGACTGCAAACATGGCGTCTCGTCAGTATAGCTAACTGTATTACTATGATATTCAATGACGAAAATGCATTAATAACCCTCCGTGGCTGGTCTGAGACGTATTGTCACTCACCACCGTCTTTTAACTTCGCGTCATGGCTTAGTATAGCATTGTTTCGTATCTTCGTAACAAGCGTTAGTTCTCCATAGTTTGTCAAAGGAGGTCGGGGGTGATGGCTATTACAGTCGTGGCATAACAGTAACTGTATTATTATGGTATTAACTAACAAAAGTGCAATTCTTCTATTACCCTCCGTGGCTGTTTTATTGCCTTACAACTCCACAGTTTGTAGACGGGCGGGGAAGGGGGGGGGGTTGATTACTGATTGCTAACGTGGCATATCGCATCATTTTAGCCATCGTGTCATTCTTGTGCTGACCGACAAAAGAGAACTTCCACCGTCACCCACCCACCGTCACCCACCCTCAGTGGCTATCTTCAGCATGGCGTTATATTGACCCTCACTGTGACAGAAAGCGACTGGCTTGTTGTGAGGGGGTTATGGAATTTGAATGACAGTGTTGTCGACATCTTGTCATGGGGTTGCACTTCACCGTCGCCATTCAACCTGACAAGTTTAACGAGATGGAGTGGGACATTGAAACCCTGGTTAAAAGGCCCCCTGTTTTAAAACTTATCGAATAAAAAGAACTTACGTTTTTAGTTCTCCGTGAATTTACAGTCATTATAAGACTCCATCTGTTTGTAAGACCAGGGATGGTGCGTGTCTCAACAAAAAAAAAGGAGAAAATTTGGGGTGTTGTGCAAGAAAAAAAAACGCCTAACTGGATGAGACTCAAGCGCTGGGTCGGATTAGCTGAAACTGAGGTTTGTTTTGACAAAATAACCAGTCCGACCTCGTGCTTGGACCCCAACCCAATTGGGCACTTTCTCATGCCGACCACATCATATTTTCTCATACTTTTGAAGGCCGTTAAAGGAGAGTTTCACCGTAGTTGTACGGGGGCGGCTGTTGTCGCAGTCAGTGCTGACAAGCACGTTGCAGGATGCATGTCGGATGTGGGAAATCGGTCACCCTGGTTTATGGAGTGTTTTCATTCAATTGATGCAAGGGCGGGAGCATGCATGTTATTGAAAGGATGAGCAGACTTTTTGTCTCCTGTTCTTTTGTTGTTGTAAACATTCTGCAAATAGGGAAAAAGAATGGACGAGCACGCACGCATTTTGCTTTTTTTCGCGTCCTCCATCGGCGCCTTTTTCAGTCTGCTTGCTCCCCCCCCCCCCCCCCCACCCCCCCACACACACATGCACACACACCTACACACACACACACACACACACCTACACACACACACACTCAAACACACACACACGCACGCACAGGTAGCTGAGCCACAGGGATCGGATTTAAACACGGCACGACGAATCAGTATCTTGAACACGTCGCATTACGCCTCTAGTGTTCGATTGACCACTTCATGGCCAGAGTGACCAATAGGTGACCTAGGGGATTATCAGACCCTGCTGGACCCCAAGATAATGAGTGAGTGGCCACGCAACAGATACTGCAGTCTTAAAGCGGACGTGTGGGCGGAGAGTCATTGTCCAACAGAAACGGTGTGTTCGACTTGTAGTGTAACATGAGTTTGGAAAACATGCAATAAAACCAGACAAAAGCAGACATGGACTTTTGTTTTAACGTGATTGACGATTATACGTATATTATATTATTATTATATTAAAGCCCCAATAGAGTTCTTGTGAACCACAGCCGTTTGTTTTGTGCATAAAAACGTGCTATTGTAGATAAGCTCACATCGAGTCGCATTCAAATGACTAACTGACGACTACATTGTGAAAAAGGGAAACTGGATCACACGGGTTCACGATGGCTCAGGGGTAAGATAAACCACGCAAAAATAAATTCTTTGAAAATTGTTCGCTCTTTACGGAGGGCACCTAGGATGTTCTCAATCGGTGAGTGTTTAAATGAAAGGGTGTTTGTACTGTGTGTAAAAGCCTGACCGTATCTGTGATGGTTTACGGGAGGCTTACTGTGCCTTTAAAGTCCTTTTTACGCCATCCTCAGCTGTGATATTGTTGACATGGTGAACCGGTTTTGGTACGCAGTACCTTGTTACGCTGTATAAATCGTACCCGGCAGTGGAAGAGAGCTTTGTCATGCACCGCATTTTGTATACCAGAAGGTGTGTGTATAAACAGAAAATGGCGTGACGAGAAGTTGGGTACCAAAGCAGGCGTGAAACGTCAACATTGCGTATCGCTTTGTCCCCAAGCATATCGAGAAAAAAGTCTTTGTTTTTTGGCAAAATAACTTGAAAATATGTTGTTGTTTTTTGGGAAAAAACTTTTTTTCCCGACCTACCGACCCTATTTTTTGGGCCTATGTTACCGTAAACAGACTTTTTTTTTGCCTAACAGTTGCAATAGGTCACCTGGCGGTCATATATTATGTTTCAACAAAGATATCGACAGCAGGTGTGCTTCTCAGTTTTTGTGTGTATGTATCTCTCTCTCTCTCTCTCTCTCTCTCTTGTTTTCTTCGATCAAGAAACAGAATGATGTAACAAAAGCTTTCTATTGGATGGAACGGCAGAGGGTATGCGTGCAGTGGGGGCAGTGATTACGGATAATTTTTACAATCTCTCCAAAACAATACCGTCTTGTCTGGCCTCTATATTTCATATACTGACTTGATTGACCAGATTTTTGGTTGCCATGGAAATTAATACAGTCTATCTGTGGCGCCTGTAGGGCAATCTAGGGGGGTGTTTTTGATGTCGTTGTTACAAAGAAAGAGCAAGAGCGAGATGATCGGAAAAGCATCAAGTTGCTGCCCCCTCTTGTCTTTGTTGCCAGCTAATCTTGAGCATTATGCGATCGATTGTGGGCAAGAGTTTCTGACGCTTTTCTGGTTGCCATGGTGTTTCTCAAGGTTGTACCGTCACCGTTCCCACTAATTTGTGTGTTCAAATGACAAGCCGACTGCACCTGTCTTTCTGTCTTCCTGTTTGTTTCTGTATCTGTCTATATTTCTGTCTGTCTTTCTGTCTGCCTGTTTGTTTCTGTATCTGTCTATATTTCTGTCTGTCTTTCTGTCTGCCTGTTTGTTTCTGTATCTGTCTATATTTCTGTCTGTCTTTCTGTCTGCCTGTTTGTTTCTGTATCTGTCTATATTTCTGTCTGTCTTTCTGTCTGCCTGTTTGTTTCTGTATCTGTCTATATTTCTGTCTGTCTTTCTGTCTGCCTGTTTGTTTCTGTATCTGTCTATATTTCTGTCTGTCTTTCTGTCTGCCTGTTTGTTTCTGTATCTGTCTATATTTCTGTCTGTCTTTCTGTCTGCCTGTTTGTTTCTGTATCTGTCTATATTTCTGTCTGTCTTTCTGTCTGCCTGTTTGTTTCTGTATCTGTCTATATTTCTGTCTGTCTTTCTGTCTGCCTGTTTGTTTCTGTATCTGTCTATATTTCTGTCTGTCTTTCTGTCTGCCTGTTTGTTTCTGTACCTGTCTATATTTCTGTCTGTCTTTCTGTCTGCCTGTTTGTTTCTGTATCTGTCTATATTTCTGTCTGTCTTTCTGTCTGCCTGTTTGTTTCTGTATCTGTCTATATTTCTGTCTGTCTTTCTGTCTTCCTGTTTGTTTCTGTATCTGTCTATATTTCTGTCTGTCTTTCTGTCTGCCTGTCTTCCTGCATGTTTCTGTCTATCTGTCTTCTGTTGAATCAATAACTTTGAAAGCAAACATTCGATTTAATGATCATTCAAAGAAAGCAACGTGTATACTCACTTACAGATTGATTCTTATCTGCGCTAATAATGTCGTGAGGTACATTAGAATTAGTTAAAATATAGTTTCTTCTTCTTCTTCTTGTCGATCACACAAAATGTATAGTTTAAATAGTGGCAAAAGCATTAATAGATCTGTAAGAGGTTCAGTCTGAGAGACATTGCTTCTGTTTAAATGGATGTATGCGACGGGTTGCAAACAGATTTGAGGAAGACGCCTTATCGTCGAAAACGCCAAGATAAGGTTACTCAGCAGGCTGATGGATATACTGCCATCAGGGAAACGTTTTACGAAATGGAATATAAAGTTAGGCCTTGTGTCCAGAATATGGCGGCCTCCAGTTTTTGCCGCTGCTGTGTCGATCTTGTAGACTTAAAAAACTGCCTTGGTGCATGAATAACGGTCACGTAATGCGGGATAGGGGCAGCACACGAGAAATGATGAGATAATGGGGGGGGGGGGGGGGAAGGGGAGGGGGGCAGAGAGAGAGAGAGAGAGAGAGAGAGAGAGAGAGAGAGAGAGAGAGAGAGAGAGAGAGAGAGAGAGCATGCATTATCTGTATTTTAAAAGAATCAAATGTTTATGGCGCAATGCCTCGTCTTACAACCTGTCCTCAGAGAAATACTGCATATATTATATATTCACATAAACAATGGGAGAGAAAGATGTGTGCGTGCATACAGTGTATTCTCCGAAAATTTTGTTTGTTTGTTTGCTTAACGCCCAGCCGACCACGAAGGGCCATATCAGGGCGGTGCTGCTTTGACATATAACGTGTGCCACACACAAGACAGAAGTCGCAGCACAGGCTTCATGTCTCACCCAGTCACATTATTCTGACACCGGACCAACCAGTCCTAGCACTAACCCCATAATGCTAGACGCCAGGCGGAGCAGCCACTAGATTGCCAATTTTAAAGTCTTAGGTTCGAACCCACGACCTCCCGATCACGGGGCGGACGCCTTACCACTAGGCCAACCGTGCCGGTCATTCTCCGAAAAGAGAGAGAGCGAAAGAGTATACTTTTTAAATAAACCGTGGACCTTGCATTCTGCTGTCGTTCAGATCTTGCTTAGAGAACTCTAACGTGTAGAAGCCGTGCTTGACAAACACTCGAACAGAGAACATGAACCCTGTGTTTGTTATCTCGTCCATTGGGTTGTAATCGTCGCGAAATGTACGCAGGTCCAAACACTGCGCAGACAGAATAGCCAAGTGACTGCCGTTATTGTCTCAAGGCTGTTGGTCTTTCACTTCTAAAACACGAGCCATGCATGTGTGGTTGTTTGTCTGTAAAGGCTATGTTGTAACCTAAGCGCCTCTTTTTGTAGTTCTTGGCAGTAAGAAACAAATATTCACATCAGTAGAAAGAGCAGAAAGTAACCACGAGGATGAATTAATTTCGTAATAGACTCCAGTGTCAGTCTGCCGAATTAATCTAAACTATATATAACAGTGGATGTTTAGTGTGTGTGTGTGTGTGTGTGTGTGTGTGTGTGTGTGTGTGTGTGTGTGTGTGT
>NW_027126787.1:37500-65072 GCF_037325665.1 Littorina saxatilis | reverse complement strand
TAAGGCAAACAGTTATAGTTTACAATAAGCCTTCTAACTATTTGATCAGAATGAAAATACTTACTGTTAGGTTTTCCTAATCTGTGTAAGAACGATGTTATTGTACCAGGCACTGTAAGACTATCATTCAAATTAGAATTAGAATCTGGCTCAGATGAAAATAGGACTTTGGCTTATAATGTAGGAAGAGCAATTGTGAGGAAGATTACTGTCAAACTGGAAGGGCGGGAAGTGATGTCATTGAATAATGCAGATGTATTTTTAGTTTATGCAGATAATTGGTTGACTGACAATGAAAAGAAAAACAGAGTGTTTCAAGGGATTCAGTCAGACAATGGGATAAAAGTTAGAATAGGAGCAGGAGATAAAGCTGACAACAAAAAAGATAACGCTGTCAATGTTGCTTTTGGAAACAAATTTTGTATTCCACTTGACTTTGAACTCATAAATTCACATCCTCCCTTCTATCAAGGAGCATTGCGTGACAGGCTGTCATACGACCTGACTTTCAATAGTTATGATCGTGTTATGCTTTCAGAAGACCCGGAAGCAAAGTATAAGGTGTCTGGAATTTCTTTAGAGTTTGATGTTGTAAACCATCCTGAACTGGCTAGACTTATAGAAAATCAGTACAGTTCTAAGCTGCCTATCTATTATGAAAGAGTGTTGAATCACAGTACACTTTCAAAAAGCCAGGCTGATCCAATCTGGAACATTAACTTGAATACACCAGCTAGGTCAATGAAGGGAATACTTATGTTGTTTGAGGAACCAAAAGATTCATATGAAAGGCAAATAGAAAAGTTTTACAATCCACTAATCAATAGAGTATATTGCACAATTGAAGGGCAGCCAAACCAAATATTTGCATCTGGCATGCTGCCATACCAACACTATGATGAAGCAAGAAAGTACTTTACTGGAGGAAGATTGAAAGACCCAACATCTGATCTTGTGGCTAAAGATCTACATTTACACGGTGTTGGCGTAGAAGATTTCTTGACAAATAAATATGCGTTATGGCTGGATCTCAGAACAACTGACGACAACAAACTGCATGGAAGTGGAAGGCGAATTGAAAACGGATCAGAAGGAATCACAATACAAATTGAAAAGGAAGTAGGGAGTAGTAGTAAATCAGTTAAGATCTACGTGTTTGTTGTGTCAGATGCGCAGTTAAACATCTCTGAAAGCAGATTACAGGATATTGTTTATTGAACGTGTTAAAATGAAGTATCTAGATTTTCTTCCAAAAGATCCACACTGTTCTTTGATTTGTGGGGCAACAGGTTGCGGCAAAACAAGATATGTTTTGGATTTATTACAGACTGTTTACATAAATCACTTTGAACACATAGTCATATTCTGTCCAACCATAAAGCATAACAGAACATACAAGGAGAGAAAATTCATATGGTCTGATCAAAATATATTTATTGTAAATCCTTCTGATCGTCTAAATGTTTGCTTGGAGCATTATTTCGATCTTTTTCAGAACACACCAACACTGTTTATTATTGATGACTGTGCAGCAGAACGTGACATTGTTAGAAAGAAAAGTGCACTAGCAAAGCTTGCATTCAGTGGACGACATGCATTAATATCAGTTTGGATATTAACACAAAAATACAATGCAGTTCTGAAAGACTTTAGAGAGCAACTCAAAACAATAACATTGTTCTATTCAAAGGACCGTGACAGTTTTGAAGAGTGTCTTCGAGAAAATGATGTCATTGAAAACAAACAGGAGAGAGAAAGAATAAAGAATAATCTGAAATCTTCTAAGCACTCGAAACTGGTTTTAAAAACTGATCAACCAGTTCAGTATGTATGTTTGTAGAAATCCTTGCTAAGTTCTTGTCAAGTTCTTACTCAAGTTCTTGTCAAGTTCTTACTCAAGTTCTTACTCAAGTTTTTACTAAGTTCTTGTCAAGTTCTTACTCAAGTTCTTACCCAAGTTCCTACCTAAGTTCTTGTTAAGATCTTACTCAAGTTCCTACCTAAGTTCTTGTTAAGTTCCTACCTAAGTTCTTACTCAAGTTTAATTACTAGATTTTTATTTTATTCTGCATCAAAATAAAATGAACTGTGATGAATTGCTGATGCAGACTGCTACAGATATTGAAATCTGTGACAGTAGGACTATACCTGATAAAAAAGAAAGATTGTATTCACTTGCTGTTTGTGGAAAAACAAAACACTACCTTGGGCGGCAGTTAACTGTGGAAGAAGTACAACATCTTTCCTCAGAAGATATAGAAAAGTATCATGGACGGTATGAATCAGTGCTTGGTTCTAAGATGGTTAGAAGTATTGGACAGACTGTTATAGGTTTGTACACAAAGATTTTTGGACATTTTACACCTCTCGACTCGGAGGAAGACTTAACACATGATCTAACTCATGACCCTGTTGTTTCCAAGTCCCTCGAATCTCTTGCCTGTGACCTGTATTATCGATTTGGTGCTTTATTAGTACCATTTGTTGCTGGATTAATTACTTTCAAACACATTAATTTTCAGAATAAAAAAGATGACGGATCAGTTGAAGCAGACAGTGGAGCAGACGAAAATACCAGAAGTGAACACAGTGACAAAGAAACCTGGTAGAGTAGAAGCAGTAAAAAAACTAGCCGAATGGAACAGACAAAAAAAGTTAAATCAAAAGGCAAAGCAGAACATTATGTCTGAAGTTGAGCAGACACCAAACATTCCTGAAGTGACTAAGGTCACACAAACTGATCAAGAATTAAAATCTTCATTTCTATCATACAGAAAAGTAGCTGTAGCAGCTGTTGTTGGAGGAGGTGGATACTTGCTTTACAAACTTTGGCAAGGCAAATATAAAGTGTCAGAAAGACCAAAATCAGAAACACCAAAACCAGAAACACCAAAACCAACAAACAAAGCAGTACAAACAATAACAAAGCCCACAGTAGTACCTGCAGTGGATTCATTTCATATGGAATAATTTTAATATTTTAATTTTGATAACATAAAAATGAGTTCTGAAAAGACAATAGTTAATCTAGTTTATCACGCTGCAGTGATTGGAGGCTTGAGTGTAGGTTACACAATGCTGGGTAAAAGTCTCCTCAGAATGAAACCAGCCGACTTGGGAAAGTTAGACTTCGAAGACGGTGCTAAACTAATTGGTGTTGTGACAGCTTCCTTTGCAACAAAAGACTTTTTGGTGAAGCAAGGAATTATTCCAGAAAATATAAACATGTAAGACAATAAAATGGCTAGCTTGGTTATGATGGTGGGAGGTGCGATTGTAAATGCGCTTGCATTTTCTGGCAGCAACTATTTGTTTTCTAAACTGCAAAATGGTGAAGAGAGGGAAAGGCACAACAAAGCCATGGAACAACTGGCGAAAGCACAGGATGAATACGAGAAGAAACGAATTGCGCAGTTAGACTTTATGAATGATAAACTCAGGCAGCAAGGACATGCAAACAAAACCTTTGCCAATGTTGATGCAGCCATTCAAGAATACTATCTTGTAACTGGAAAGAAAATGAAGACAAGTGCTCCTCCAAAACTGGGTGACTTTTATCAGCCTTCAGAAGAGCAGAAGGTGGGCGAGATTGTTTTCATTGTTATTGGTATGGCTGTTGTTTACTTTATTGCGCGTGCTGTCAAATCTTAATATTCTGTCATTTAAAAAACCATGAGTGATGCTTTGTTATCTAAAATATATTATTCCCCAAAAGGATACTGGAAAGGAAGAACTGCTATTGACAAGCTCAGTGACGCAGCAGGTGTTTCTCAAGATATAGCAAAGAAATGGTTGTCAAAGCAGGCAGTTTGGCAGATCTATTTACCTGCACCAAGAAAAATTACACGACCACACTTTGTTAACATCAAACCGAATGACACTCATCAAATAGACCTGCTGTATTTACCGCATGACACAGTCAGAAGGAAGAAATATAAGTATGCACTGACTGTAGTTGATGTTGCAACAAGATACAAAGATGCTGAACCGTTGACAGAGAAAAGTGCTATAGCTACAGCTGTTGCCCTGCAAGAAATTTACAGACGTGGACCACTAAAGTATCCCAGAATGATTCAGTGCGATGATGGTAAGGAGTTTAAAGGAGCTGTCAACCAGCTTCTGTTAAAACATCATGTTACAGTGAAGAGAGGTATTCCAGGAAACCACAGGTCACAGGCTATTGTTGAGAGCTTTAACAAACAGTTGGCAGAAAAACTGTTTTCATATCAGTACCATCAGGAATTTTTGGACACAGAAAGTAAATTTCGTAACACTGAATGGGTCAAAAGATTACCATCAGTACTTAGAGCAATGAATCTGGAGGTATTTAAAGCTACAGGGTTAAGACCAGTTGATGCAATCAAACAGAAAATAATACCTGTTGCTCCAAAGTCAACAACACCAGTGGCATTACTACCTTTCAATCAGAAAGTCAGATATTTATATGCACCCGGTGAAGCTGAGGGTGACAGCAGGAAGCGTGCAACGGATCCAATCTGGAGTATTGACATTCATGAAATCAAGAGAGTAGTAGAGACAAATCCACCTATATATTACTTGAGAGAACCAGCACCGCAAAGAGCCTTTGTAAAAGAGGAATTACAATTAGTTCCACGTGGTACAAATGTTAAATGATTTTTTATTTCAGATTTTATAGTGTTAACAAAAATGGAAGCTCTGAGAAAGAATTCTAAGCAACTTCATTTTTTTAATTTATATTTTTATTTTGAGTTATAAAATCAAACTCACAGCGATGGAAGACTCTGTATTAGAATCTTTATCGACAGTATTTGACACCGTTGAATTACAAGTAACGGATCCTCAAAATGTGCAGTCCAGTGTGCAAGACGCCATTGAACAAATTCCAAACAATTTGTTGATTGAACCTCCAGTAAAAGTGCAGATAGTCAGTTTAATAAAATACAAAACAATCAGTGATGAGGTGCTAGAAGTTCATGTTTCAACCAGACAACTAGCACTTAATTCTATGGCAGAATTGAATGGAAACTGGGCAGATGAAATGATGAAACGGTTTGAGCAAGCTGCAGAGGATGCAAAGATGAAAGGATCCGGATGGTCAGAAGGTGAAATTCTAAAAATAGAATTGAAGCTAAGTAAATTTGCCCCCATCAGAGGTAGAAGTTACATACCTTTACCTCCTGCTCTTGTCAAAAAACGTGCTGTGCTGAACATAAAGAATGATGATGACAAATGTTTTATGTGGTGTGTTCTGGCAAGACTGTACAGTGTAAAGAAAAATGCAGAAAGAGTGTCTAACTATCATGCATACAGAAATAAACTAAACTTTACTGGTATTGAATTTCCTGTCAGCATTACAAGCATTGACAAATTTGAACAGCAAAACAAACCCATCACCGTAAATGTTTACACGTGGGATGAGGAAGATGAACTGAAACCAGTCAGAATATCAAAGAACTCACCAACGATTGGTGATTGTGATACTAACCATGTTGACATGTTACTAATGACTGATGGTGTAAAATATCATTACACTTTGATTCGTACAATGAGTAGACTGATGGCGAGCACAAGCAATCACAATAGTAAACAAGACTTTTGTAGGCGATGTCTCTTGCGTATTCCATCAATTCATGCAGCACTTATACACAAGCAACATTGTAAGAGCGTTGATGATGCGGTTGTGAAGTTAACAACACCACCGCCAGACAGCAAAGTGTATTTTAAGAATGTATGCAAACTACAGAAAAGTCCTTATGTTGTTTATGCTGACTTTGAATCTATCATTGTGCCATATGAAGGACCTTTACCAAAAGACCTACCTAAAACAGTAACTCTAAGTAATCATCAAGTCTGTTCATATGCATTTATTGTTGTTAGTTCAGATGGTAAACATTCTAAACCGCAATTGTACAGAGGACCTAATGCAGCAAAGAACTTCTTACAGCAAATGAACCAAGTGCGAAATGACTGCTCCAAACAACTGAATCTTTCAGACATTGTTATGAAACCTGAAGACCAAGAACAGTTTAACTCTACCACACAGTGTTGGATATGCGAACAAAGTCTAACACCAAACACAGACAATCCAATAGTAAGAGATCATGATCATGTAAGTGGGCAGTTCCGAGGAGCAGCACACAGCAAATGTAATCTACAATTAAAGTTTGATCCTAAGACTTGGAAGCTTCCAATCTTCTTCCATAACTTGCGCGGTTATGATTCACATCTGATCATGCAGGCAGTAACTGATGAATACAAAGCAAGATGCATTGCGCAGTCTTCAGAAAAGTACATGGCCTTTACTCTGAATAGTTTACACTTCTACGATTCTGCTCAACATCTGATGGGAACACTTGAGTCTTTATCTTTATCACTAACTGCTTTCCCAATCACATGTAAGTACTTTGACAGTGACTTAGTTAGAAAGGGAGTCTATCCATATGAATACATGGATTCGTGGGAGAGGTTTGATGAAGATGAGTTACCACCAAAGGATGCTTACTTCTCACGGCTGAAGGGTAAAGGTATAAGTGACGAAGACTATGAACACGCTAAGACTGCATGGAATAAATTAGGATGTAATACAATGGGTGATTATCATGATCAATATTTGTTGGCTGATGTTTGTTTACTTGCAGATATATTTGAGAATTACAGAAGAACATGTATGAAGCACTACAATCTAGATCCTTCACATTACATATCTGCACCAGGCATGAGCTGGGATGCATTTCTTAGATTTACAGGAGTAAAGATTGACTTGCTATCAGATCTACCTACACTTCAGATGATTGAAAATGGACTACGTGGAGGAATCAGTATGGCTTCACACAATTACTGCAAAGCCAACAACAAATACTTGGACGACTTTGATCCTATGAAACCTTCTAATTACATCATGTATCTAGATGCAAACAATTTGTATGGTTGGGCAATGTGTCAGACGCTTCCACTTCGGAACTTTAAGATCTATTCAGGACCATTTTCACAATGTGTTGTGCTGACAATATTAAAAGCAGGCCCAGACAGTCGAAAGGGATGGATACTAGAAGTTGACTTAGACTATCCACTATCACTTCATGATCTACATAATGATTATCCTTTAGCGGCTGAGAGGTTAAAAGTAAACCCAAGAGAACCTCCAAAGCTGGTGCCCAATCTGTTTCACAAAAAGAAGTATGTGTGTCACTACAGACTGTTACAGTTTTACATTAGACATGGATTAATTTTGAAGGCTGTTCATCGTATAATTTTATTTGATCAAGAACAGTTTATGAAACCTTACATCATGAAAAACACAGAACTGAGAACCAAAGCCGCTGATGCATCAGAGAAAGACTTTTTTAAACTGATGAACAACAGTTGCTTTGGTAAGACAATGGAAAACCCACACAAGAGAAAGGATGTTAGACTTGTTACAAGAGAAAATGAGGCCATCAAGCTGACATCCAAACCACAGTATCAAGACTTCAAATACTTTCATGAACAGCTGTATGGTATCTTAATGAAAAAACTTGTAGTCAAGCTTGACAAACCAGTATTCATAGGCTTTACTGTGCTAGAGTTGTCAAAACTGTTGATGCTTGAGTTTTTGTATGATTATTTGAAACCAAGATATCCCAAATCGAGAGTACTTTACACAGACACAGATTCATTCTTACTTGACATTCCAGCGGATGACATTTACAAAGATCTAGAAGCTGAAAGTCCTGCAGTAAAAGGAAAAGATTCTTTTTATGACACTTGCGACTACCCTAAAGAATCACCATTGCACTCAAATGTTAACAAGAAGGTTATTGGAAAGATGAAAGATGAAATGAATGGGAAGATAATTAAGGAGTATGTTGGATTGCGTGCAAAGATGTACAGTGTTGCAAGTGAGAAAGGGGTGGTTAAAAAAGCAAAGGGTGTAAGCAAACAGGTTGTAAAGTCGAGCATATCGCATGATAACTACAAGGAAGCACTGTTTCAGAAGCGAGTGTTTCACCATGACAACCCTAAGATCAGTTCCGCGCTTCATCAGATCAACACAACTATTGTAAACAAGAAATCTTTAGATGCTAATGACACAAAGCGCGTTTATTCATCACCAGAATATTCTTATGCAATTGGCCACTGGAGAACAAACGCGGCTTCAAATAGTCTGAGTGTGTAATAAGAATTTTTGTCAATCGGGAAAACCCGCTATGACAGCTTTGTTTTGACTGCAGCGTTAGGGAAGTGTTTGTGAAAGGGGAGTAGGCTTTGTTGAGTTTCAAAGCAGCCACCAAGAACACTTGTCAAAGCTTGATTCAATAAACAAGTTTTAATATTCATGAACCACGTGATACACCAGAACCAATCGTGGTGGAACAATATTACACAAGTCATTTGCATAAAGTGCACTCGGTGGCCGCCTGAAAAGGCAGCCTAAATATTGAAGCGTTGTGAAGCGAAGCGTTGAAACAGAGTGACCCAAGCCGCCGGTTTACCAGCAAGACCTACCGTTCACGCGTGAACGGTACTATTTTTAGAATCCTAGAATTCTTGAGAATTTCGGAGCTGGCTTGTTTCTGGTACAGGCAAAATTGAGTTTGTGTAACACAGGAAGTTGTGAAATACGTCACGGCAAAATTGTTACCAAAAACATCATAGATCGTATTGTGCAGGGTCAACTGCAACAAACTCAAACCGAGCCATTCATACCTTCTTGTATTTGAGCGACTTATATACCGACATTTTTAGTTCTTATTTTCAGCACAGGTGTAGGAAAAATCATAAATCAAAATGTTATTTATTTTCTAATTTAACATTTTTTTTACAAATATGACCATGGTCTTTTAAACATACAGTGACATTAAACATTGTTATGTTAAAAAAAAGAAAAAAGAAAGAAAGCTTTTGCGCACAAATCAGAAATACAGGCCAAACCGTGAGTTTCTGTGGCAAAGCGCGACAGAGGAAATTGCACTGGTTTTATTTTTAGATCAGTGGGAAATTTTCAAGAACAGACGCTTGCATTTGGATGTGTCCAATGATAGTAGGTTTGGTTGTGATCAATCAGAATAATGTAGGCAGGGATGTCGTTAGGCGTCGGACATATAACGATGAAAATCCCCAAATGTCCGATTCACATTGCCGCATGTCGGTCAGATGTCCTATCGTTTTAGCCTGAGCGTGGTCATTGTCCGATATGTACTCCATTCCTTCGGACAGCGCGATATTCGTTAATTTTCATTTCAAGATACAAATCTTCTAAAAGACCGAACGCTCTCGTGTTCAGCTGACACTGAAGTTGCCAGTGCCGCGTGTGGATATTTTCTTTTGTCGGGAATTCCCGAACCGTCTGGTGCAGCGCACTGATCTAAACTGACTAGTGCATGCTACAGGAGTACGGGAGACAACTCCAACTGACTAAATAATTCGTCTGCTTTTGTTTTCGATACGAGACGATTATTTAGCTTGAACACCTGCAACGGCTCGTAATTTCCGTGGTTGTATAAGAGAAAGGGGGAATGTACGTTCTGGGTTACTGATTCCGACAGACCCGGCATTGGTTCAAAACAACCTTACTTTACTGTATTTTTGTTGTTGTATGGATTTATGCAGTATTTTTCTGATTTTGTCGCATGTTTCATTTTAGTAAAAGTTTAGTCCAGAAGCCTATTTTGCGTTAATATTTAGGGTCTGTCGGAATCGGTGAGCCAGAACGTACATTCCCCCTTTCTCTCTGACCGACGTCTTACCACCCCGCCACAGCGCCCGTCACCCTATACAGCAATTATCAACTATGTAATGGATGGGTTTAACCATTTTTTGATGTCAGGGTGTTCTTCATGGTTAAAAATCTCTTACCTGGTTGAACAATTTGTGCATCAGGCGACAGGTCGGTGCTGGCTTCATTTGTAGCTACCCTTTGCGATGGTGGCTTCCTCCCACTAGCAACCTGCAAATGCACAGCTCTTTAACTGACAAACTCACAACCAACACCCAGTCACAATGAAACAATTCTCCCAATTTCATGGCATTGGTCTTAGGCCACACAAAAAAGTGTATGTTTCTCGTAAGGCAAAACAAAAAATAATCTGTTTACAGTATCCGGACCGACCCTATTTTTTTCCCACCGGCCCTAGACTTTTTTGGGGCATTAAAAAATGAAATTAAAATATTCAGATGGCTAAAATACAAAAATAAAAAGCCGACCTACCGACGCTATTTTTGGGGGGCCTATGTTACCTTAAACAGACTTTTTTTGTGACCTAACATGACTAAAGGTGGAGATTTTTTTTCTAAACATTTTTTTTTTTAAACCATCTTTTTAACTTATTTTGTTGAAAAACAGGAAAACAATTGATTTTCGAATACCCCTTTTATTTTTGAAAATGCAAAAATAAAAGTCTAGGGTCGTCGGGAAAACATAGGTAGGGTCAGGTGACCAGAAACATACAACTTTTTTGTTGTTGACGCCGACCCTATACTTTTTTTGCCATTTGGGGCTGTTTTTTGGCAAAATAAGTTCATCATATCATCATATTCAAGACGTCGATCCAAAATAAGTAACTTTTTTTTGTTGGCCTTATCATTTTTTTGCGCTAAATGCAAACAGGCATTATTTGATGGGAACAATGCTGTTTTTTTTCAATTCTTACATCAGCCTCAAACTTGTCATTACTCAAACTGCATTTAATAGTGTGCTTCATTGGTTTGCAAAAACCTAAAACCAATAAATAAATAACCTTCGGTGGTGGATTGGGCACTGCAAACAATGTCGGGACAGCATTCCACACAAGTGATCCTCTCTGCGGGATTGTTTTACTGGTTGGCCTCAAAGTGATCAGTACAAAGCTTGAGACCTTGAACATCAGCTGGCTGCAGCTTTTCAAAGTCCTCTCGCCTTGTGAATTGCATCCATATTCTGCACCTAGTTTGACAATAAAAACAACAATGTTATTGTTAAACTAAGCAAAAAGGAAAGACAAAAAATAAATCAGATCTTCAGTCTAAATCTAACGCTCTGCCTGAACGCAAAACGGATGAGTGATGTACCTTTGTACTGTAGTTTTCCCGTAAGCAAGGTTTGATAAAGATTTCGGCAAATATGCCCACGGGTAGTTTGTCATCAAGTGTAAACTGTTGTTTTGTACTGACTGCTGACTCACACTCACAGTCGTAAGTACAGTGTACACATGCACACACAGGTACACACGCAGACACACGCGTACATAGTACAGCTAGTACAGAAATCTCAGGATGAACCGATCCATGCTATGTTTGTAATATTTCATTTGCATATTAGTTCTATAAATACTGTAGTATCATAGCAGACAAAAATGCCCAGACTTGCCAGAGACAGTTGGCTTATCTGAGTGAGTTGACTCGAGCCATTGCATTCTCATTCTGAAGAAGGTAAACCTGATGAAATAATCACTGCACAACCCACCTTTTTTCTTCTTTAGGGAACTTGTGGAAAGTTTTCCCGAAGCAGCTCTGTTTGTAACGGGCGTTCTTGCAACAAAAAGCCGAGCACAATTTACCACCACCTCGCATGCGATCGGTACCTACGCGATCCGCCATTTTGTTTTCGCCGTCAGCATGTGACTAGGGACGATAACCCACAAACACTTTTTCGCATTTTCTTCGCAAGTTCCACGTCTTCCTTATGTACAGTGTTTGACTGTATTCACATACCAAGGGACCAATAACACTGTCTGTCTGTCTTACCGTCGTTTACCTCGTATCACTCAGCTCAGTGACTGTATTCACATACCAAGGGACCAATAACACTGTCTGTCTGTCTTACCGTCGTTTACCTCGTATCACTCAGCTCAGTGACTGTATTCACATACCAAGGGACCAATAACACTGTCTGTCTGTCTTACCGTCGTTTACCTCGTATCACTCAGCTCAGTGACTGTATTCACATACCAAGGGACCAATAACACTGTCTGTCTGTCTTACCGTCGTTTACCTCGTATCACTCAGCTCAGTGACTGTATTCACATACCAAGGGACCAATAACACTGACAGCGGTACGGGAACTCTCAAGTCAGGCCATCAAGGACTTTTTGTCACAGCGTCTGGCTGTGTGTGTGTGTGTGTGTGTGTGTGTCAGCGCGCGCGCGCGCGTGTGTGTGTGTGTGTGTGCTTGACTCGAGTGTGAGTGCATGGGTGGAGGGGTTGTGGGTGGACGGGTTGTGGGTGGACGGTCGGGGGTTGTAACAGAAAGACATAGAGATAACAAGAAAAATGTTCATTCAAAATGAACAGGCGTCCATGTTATTTTGACAAAATGAATATTTTTGTTAAAGAAGCTGGCAAGCACACCCTTTCGAATATAGCGGAAGTAGTTTCGACCCTAAATGCTTAAGTACTTAGGCCTTAAACTTAAGTACGGGTTGATAGAATATTTTAATGTAAGCAGAGATGTCTCTGATATAAGTGCAGTTTATTTTCAAAGTTTGGAGTCGTAGATCATTCTTTTTGGATGCAATGTGACTAGCATGTATCGGTGAAATTTGTTGTTTAATTCTGCAAGCAAATGTGTGTGCTGTTATTGCATTATTTACAAAAAACGCACAGAAAAAAAACACTATTTTCGACTACTCACTGCGGAGCAGAGCGTGCAATATACGCTCTGCTACAGAGTTATCCCACGTGCGGTTAGATAGACGCTCGTACATGTAAGTACAGTTTATTTTCTAGGTTTGGTATCGTAGATAATTTTTTTTTAATGCAATGTGAAAAACAGGTATTGATACAGTTTGTTGTATAATTTTGCAAGTGAATATTTGTTTATTGGCTGCATGTTTGACAAAAACGTTGTAAAATAAACACTTTTTCGTTGCTTTTATTGTTTGCTTTGATTGCAGCCAAACGACTTGCTCTACGGGGCTGAAAATAAAGTGGAAGACACTTTGAGATATAAGGAATTGGATAGGCCATCATACGAGAAGGTGTAGAAATCTGCATGCTGGCAGCTTTAAAGTGTTACAGCGACATCAGAAAGCTCTAAAAGCTTTGGGTTTTTTTTAAATGCATGATTTTCATAGTTTGTCACTTTAGACAAGTTTTTGTCTAAACATGAAATGCCATTCTAAGATCTGAAAGCTTTTTTTTTTTTTTAATGCAACGTCATGAATAATATTTTCAATTTTTTGCATTAAAGAAGCTGGCAAGCACACCCTTTCGAATATAGCGGAAGTAGATTCGACTCTAAATGCTTAAGTACTTAGGCCTTAAACTGAAGTACGTGTTGACAGAATATTTTAATATAAGTGCAGTTTATATTTCAAAGTTTGGAGTCGTAGATCATTCTTTTTGGATGCAAAATGACTAACATGTATCAGTGAAATTTGTTGTTTAATTCTGCAAGCAAATGTGTGTGCTGTTATTGCATTATTTGAAAAAAAACGCACAGAAAAAACACTATTTTTGACGACTCACTGCAGTTATCCCAGGTGCGGTTAGATAGACGCGCATACATGTAAGTACAGTTTATTTTCTAGGTTTGGTATCGTAGATAATTTTTTTGGAATGCAATGTGACAAACATGTATTGATACAGTTTGTTGTATAATTTTGCAAGTGAATATGTGTTTATTGGCTGCATGTTTCACTAAAACGCAGTAAAATAAAAACTTTTTCGTTGCTTTTGTTGTTTCCTTTGATTGCAGCCAAATGACTGAAAATTAAGTGGAAGACACTTTGAGATATAAGGAATCGGATAGGCCATGACACGAGAAGGTGTAGAAATCTGCTTGCAGACAGCTTTAACATGACATCACATATTGATATATTTTTTAAGTTTTTGCATATTACCCCATTTTTGAGGTCACGTTTTAACTTTGGTTAAGTGTTTGCCCACAACTGACATTAGATTACATTTAAACATTTTACATTATTTTTCTAGCACATGTTCATGTTAGTCTGCGCCATCCATTGATCACAGAACATCCACATAGGAAGAAAAGGTGTTTGACTACTGAAATAAAAATGTTTAGAGAAATGTAGAAAGAGGTGAACAAAATGCAAGATGATTTGGTATGGAATTTAGTTGTATACGTGAATGAGGTGTGAAACGTATGCAGAAAGGAAGATGTTTATTTGCGATGAAAGAAAATAGATATAATAACTTCATACTGTAGTAAAAAAAAAAATAAAAAATAAAACAACAACCAGTAATCAGCCAATCAATTTCAAATGTTCATTCAACAGTAACCATATACATTCGACAATGGTCCTCTGTAAATAAAAATTAAAAACAAATCTGCTTGGACAGAATTGTTGTTATTTTTGGGAATAAGAAAATATCAACTATCTTGAGATGCATCTTCTTGCACAAAAATAATGCAAGTTAAGGAGTTACGTCCATATGCGTAAAAAGTTAAGATGAATATATGGATCAACAATTACCTCCCCTACTTGCATTATATTTGGGCAAAGCTATATTAATAGTGTAATGATATTTTAAAATAATTGTCACATTGCCTTAAACATTTGGATTTTGACATGGAGTATTTTACGTAATGTGTACATTTTAGACATGGCAACTGAAGGAAAAAAAAGTGGAGAAAAAAAACCTAACATTTTGTGGGACAAATTTTGTAAGTTGGGTGACGAAACCATGTAAACTTTTCCTTCACAACAGACAAAATTAAGAGGTTTTTCTTTTAACAAACACAAAGAAATATGTCTTTACCTTCGAACAAGCACAGAAAGTATGTGTTTTTGTTCATAAGACCATACATTTTGTTGTTGTGGAGATATGGATTCAACTGCAGAAAATGTGAAACTTTGCTAACAATTCCCATACCTGACATTTTAAAAGTCTAAAAAGTGCCTCCCACTAGCTTGTCACCAAATAAACAAAGTAGGTTGTAACAAAATTGCAGATTAATAAAAAAAATAGTCCAATCAATAGTATATGTCACACCTGACATTAAACTAGTAATTTCCATCACTATCCTTTTCAGGCATTAAAAATAGTTCAAAGCAGCTATAGCCCCACATGGAAGTAAGAGGCTCATTCACAAGCTAGTTAAAAGCTTTTCATTCTTTTTGTTTTTCTCAAAAGAAAGTTCATAGTATGACAACAGTATTCACAGCAGGCAGTTTTAAATCACGCAAGGGTCATTCTCAAGGTGTGTTCACGAAATACATTGTAATTTTAAACAGAGACAATTATCAGTTCACGCTTGAAGATGATTTTACTGACCAAGTTTCTCCCCATATATTTCATAACCCTGCAGGTGAAAATGGGAATACCAGCACAGAATGACTGTCAGTGAACATTTAATACCAACACTTCAAACTACATCACTCATCATAAAACAGAAGCTGTGACTTGGATTTAAATGAAAATCAAAAAGTGGAAAAACTCATACTCTGATAATTGTTGTCCAAGTGTTTCAAACTACATCACTCATCATAAAACAGAAGCTGTGACTTGGATTTAAATAAAAATCAACACGCGGAAAAACTCATACTCTGATAATTGTTGTCTAAGTGTTTGTGTGGTTAAAAAAAACAAACGTACCTGATCCTGAATAAAATCAGAGCAACCCATATGATCATTAAAATGTAACCATTCACTGGTCCATAGGTATACTCTTTTCAAAAAGGAGATGGGTATGGAAGAGGCAGTGCTTCTGTTAGTGATTCAAAGTGCCAGACATCCCATCCTAGTGCTGTGAAATGGATATAAATTATATATATATTCAATATTTCATGGAAGCTTACTAATATTTGCATGCAAACATACTGTGACAGTACTAATACAGTAAAAGCATTATTGAGGGTGAACAGCCTGCTTTACTTGGTTTCAGTGAGGAGTAACAATACTAACAATAACAATAACATGCCTAAGTTGTGAAATGTAAGTACTTAACCCCCCCCCCCCCCCCGGACACTGGCAAAATTCCAGCAGAATGTCCCCCACCTTCGCTGACGATTATCCACAGTTTATACAGGAAGTGTGCAGGTAGGTTGTCTGCCTCTGTGTCGGTTTTACCTCCGCGGTGTAGACGAAAAACTTTTCCACTTCTGCCACAGGGCGAAAAGTCTCGTTTTGGCACTTTAACTTGGCATATAGCATCAAACATCACGTTAATCAACTGAATTGTGTGGCATTATACCTATGCGATTCATGTCACATTAGAAAAACTGCCGTAACGCAATAAAATTCCTGAGATGTTAGTATTATGCATAACACGGTAAAACATCGAGTTTTGGTGTCTGCGTTTTGGACGTTTTCGCTGGGATTACGGAGGGCTATTCACATCGTGTTAAACAAGTTGTCGCAGTGAGCAAAACACCAGATAACGTCTGGAATTATGACAAGTTATTGCAGTGACTTAAACTCGAAGTTAGCTGTTGGTTTTGATGTGTTTCACTGCGTTTTCGTCTTGCTTTTGTTTCATAATGTTGTTGCTGTTGTTGTTACTGTTGGGAGCTATACATCACATTTTTGTTCCCCCAAAAATTTATTCTTGATTAATATCAGGACGCAAACCATCCCCTTTACTTCACACACACACACACACACACACACACACACACACACACACACACACACACACACACACACACACACACACACACACACAATCTACTCCTCAGTTTGCAGCGTGGCTTCGACAGCGAGTTTGCCCGTACCCAAGGGGAGTAACTCGAAATAACTCGGCGCGCGGTCTGCTGAAAAAGGCCCTAATAGAATTCACCCGCTAGGTACACGCGCACTCAAGTTAACCTCTGCTTTGACCTGTGGCTGTGTGCCAAGAGAGAGCAGAACACACACGCCGTAGACCAGATAAATAGGTGCTTGATTTTGGTATTTTGATTTTACATAACATTAAACCTTTCTTGGGGTTCATGGTCATGGCAACAGCCATAATAATATTATATCATGTATAATATTACATTTCAGCATATGTGAATTACATGTCATCATAACAAACTGTCATACATTTTTTATTCCTCATCATTCTGATTGATCACAACCAAACCTACTATCAGTGGACACATCCAAATGCAAGCGCCTGTTCTTGACAAATTGCCACAGTGACTGATCTAAAAATATAGGTCCTTTGCCGCCACGGACACTGTTTGGCCTGTAGGTAAAATGTACAATGTATTTTCTGATTTGTGCACAAAAGCTTTTTTTCTTTTTTTCTTTTTTTTAACATAACAATGTTTAATGTTACTGTATGTTTGAAAGACCATGGTCACATTTGTAAAACAAATGTTAAATTAAAAAATAAATAACATTTTGGTTCATGATTTTTTCCTACACCTGTGCTAAAACTAAGAAGTAAAAATGTCGGTATATAAGTCACTCAAATACTTCACAGTATGAATGGTTAGAGTTTGTTGCGGTTGACCCTGCACAGTTCGATCTACGATGTTTTTGTTGAACAATTTTGTCAAAAAACAAAAACAAAAAAAAAGTAAGGGCAGTAACTCAAGACGTACATGTGGCAGTGTCCCATAGGCAACCGCAGAGTTATCCTGTCCATAGGCAAGCGCTTACTTGATCCCAATTACTAGGCGTCTCCGGACGCCTAGAAACAGGGTACACAAGATTGGACAGAAAGAACACGTAATTCATTCAGCAGCAGCATCCATTCTCCCTACAGACACTCTTCCTTTTATTTAACCACTTGTTCCTAAGGCAACGGGAAACTTCTTTCTCTTTCAGAAAAAAATACAAAACCAAAACGCCACCAAACCTAGTGGGCCAAGAATAATATAAAACACATTTTTTGCTGAAACCGCTTGAATATTCCAGGAAACCTGCTCATGCGATTTGAGAAACTGATCTAATTTTAGCTTCCGAAAACGTCATGTTATTACGCGATTTTCAGCCATATCGGAAAGAGACGTAACAATAATACAAATATAAACACATCATTGACACCAAACGTAAACCAGGGATTAATACCATTTACAAAATAAGTCATGTGATTGTAATTGATTGGTTCGATAACCCAATCAATTACCCATCCCTCGTTTATATAATTCTTGGCTTGTCATGGTATTCAAAATGTTGCATCATAAATTTATAAAGTCAGTCCAGAAGACTTGTCTTATTTGTTCGCACTTGTTCAACACAGTCCGCTGAAAAGTTCACAGATTAAATATCAACAAAATATTAGCGAAGTAGATTTTGGGGGGTCAATCGCTGTGGTATGTTTTTTTTACATAGAGGGAAAATTGAGACGAGGATCGTGGTGTATGTGTGTGTGTGTGTGTGTGTGTCTGTACGTGTGTCTTTGTGTGTGTGTGCCGGTGTAGAGCAATTCAGAGAAAACTACTGGACCGATCTTTATGAAACTTTCCATGAGAGTTCCTGAGTATGATATCCCCGGACATTTTTTTTCTTTTTTTTTGATAAATGTCTTTGATGACGTCATATCCGTCTTTTTGTAAAAGTTGAGGCCGCACTGTCACGCCCTCATTTTTCAATCAACTGGATTGAAATTTTGGTTAAGCTATCTTCGACAAAGGCCGGACTTTGGTATTGCATTTCAGCTTGGAGGCTTAAACATTAATTGATGAGTTTGGTCATTAAAAATTTGAAAATTGTAATTAACGTTAAATAATTTCATCTTATTCTTTATCATTTTCTAATTCCAAAAACATATAAGTATGTCATATTTGGATTAAAAACCAGCTCTGAACATTAAAAATATGAAAATTATGATTAAAATTAAATGTCGGGAATCGATTTAAAAACAATTTCATCTTATTCCTTGCCGGTTCCTGATTCCAAAAGACCTAAATATATGATTTATTTGAATTAAAAACAAGCTCCGAAGGTTAAAAAGAACAGAGCTACAGAAAAGCGTGCTATCCTGCTCAGCGCAACTATTACCGCGCTATTCTAGCTAGTCAATGTCACTGCCTTTGCCACGAGCGGTGAACTGACGATGCTACGAGTATACGGTCTTGGTAAGAAAAAAAATGCATTGCGTTCAGTTTTATTCTGTGAGTACGACAGCTTGACTAAATGTTGTAGGCTTATGTTCGCCTTACGCGACTTGTAAAAGGGTGACATTATCTGACCCTATCTCACCTTTACTGCGTTACACCCGAGGGGACTATTTTCGTTCGTGTCTTTCGTAGATCAGTGTAAACAACATACAGCTAGAGCATTGGACTCAATGAATGCCAAGGGCCCCTATAAATAGCTAGCTTGATGCCAGTGCTTTTCACAGAATCCCTCTTCACTTCCATTTATTCACGTCTGTCTTTTCTCCGCGATACTGCGCAAGACAAGGGGCATTAATCACATATTTCCCAAAGGGAAGTAACTTTCGATATCTGTAGCTGTTGCTAAAATCTTCTTGGAGTGGATTTTGTTATGGGGGCGAGGACGCCCCCATTCTATACGGATAGTTTCGAGGTTGACCATGGGCAGCGCCATTTTGTTGTGAAATACGTCATCAGTTTGTGTACACAGGAAGTTGTGACATCCGTCACCCTATGGGAGGGGTGACGTCAAAATTGTTCATCTGTAGAAAGTTGTGAAATCCGTCACCCTATGGGAGGGGTGACGTCAAAATTGGTCATCACAGAGTTTGTGTAACACAGGAAGTTGTGAAATACGTCACCCTATGGGAGGGGTGACGTCAAAATTGTTCAACAAAAACATGATATGTCGCATTGTGCAGGGTCAACTGCAACAAACTCAAACCGAGCCATTCATACCTAGCTGTATTTGAGTGACTTATATACCCGACATTTTTATTTCTTATTTTTAGCACAGGTGTAGGAAAAATCATGAACCAAAATGTTATTTATTTTCTAATTTAACATTTTTTTTTACAAATATGACCATGGTCTTTTAAACATACAGTGACATTAAACATTGTTATGTTAAAAAAAAGAAAAAAGAAAAAAAGCTTTTGTGCACAAATCAGAAAATACATTGTACATTTTACCTACAGGCCAAACCGTGAGTGTCTGTGGCAAAGCCCGACCCAGGAAATTGCACTGATTTTATATTTAGATTAGAGGGAAATTGTCAAGAACAGGCGCTTGCATTTGGATGTGTCCAATGATAGTAGGTTTGGTTGTGATCAATCACAATAATGTAGGAATAAAAATGTATGACAGTTTAGTATGATGACATGTAATTCACATATGCTGAAATATGATATTATACATCATGTAATATTATTATGGCTGTTGCCATGACCATGAAACCCAACAAAGGTTTAATGTAATGTAATTCAAAATACCAAAACCGAGCACCTATTAATCTCGTCTTTGCGCGTGAAGATTGAGGCCGTCTGCCAGTAGCGGTTAGGTCATACAGTGGAACCCCTCTCTAGCGACCTTTAAAATGTTGACAAAAATCGGTCCTTGTGGAGGGGGGTCCTTACAGAGGGAGGGGGGCGGAGTCAGGGGGCCACAAAGACAGTCAGATTAAAAAAAAAAAAGAAAACAGAGAAGTTTGAGTTGCTGACGACCGTTCTCTCTGAAAGCAAACTGCTTCGATTTCATGTTTGTCCTTGGTGTCCACCAGTTCTGGTGCATGTACTACCCTGGCCAAGTTTCCTCTCAAGACATCAAAGAGACCGCCCCAGTATACTTTACAGCCTCTGGGCGAACCACCTCTCATAGCTAAAACTGGGTCAATGACCCCTGGGAAGAAGGTCAGTGTCTATAAAATTTTACTCCTAGGCTTGCGGCCAGGGGGGGGGGGAGTATACCGGTACCATTTGAGAATCAGACCAAATGAGAATTGAACCATTTGAGAACATCCTTTTTTTTCAATCACTACATCGAAGGCCTGCGGCCCGGGGTTCACATGGGTTGGTTTGTTTGTTTGTTTCAAACCCACACCCATATACACACATTTCCCATTTAAACCATTTGTCGGCCCCCTGTCGATATTTATCGACTAAGTTCCTTGTCTGCTTTTTGCTTAGTTTAGGTTTGATAAGAAGTAGTGTGTGCGTGTGTGTGTGTGCGTGTGTGTGTGTGTTCGTGTGTGTGTGTTCGTGTGTGTGTGTGTGCGTGTGTGTGTGTGTTCGTGTGTGTGTGTGTGTGTGTGTGTGTGTTCGTGTGTGTGTGTGTGTGTGTGTGTGTGTGCGTGTGCGTGTGTGTGTGTGTGTGTATGTGTGTGTGAGTGAGTGTGTGTGTGTGTGAGTGTGAGTGTGTGTGTGTGTGAGTGCGTGCGTGCGTGTGTGAGCGTATGTAAAGGTGTGTGTGTGTGTGTGTGTGTGTGTGTATGTGTGTGTGTGTGTGTGTGTGCGTGTGCGTGTCACTGTATGAGTGTGTGTGTGTGTGTGTGTGCGAGCGTACGTGCGCGTGCGTGCGTGCGTGCGTGCGCGCGTGTAGTATGTGTGTGTGTGTGTGCGTGCGTGCGTGCGCGCGTGCGTTTGTATATATATATTATAAATATATATACGGAGACTAAACATGGCTCCCAACGGACGCCCCACCCACAGTGTCTGAAACCCACAAATTCAGTTGAACTTTAGACGGTCCAGAAACAAGGACTCACTCTCGGGTCAATACTATTTATCTCTTGACGCCACATTCATAACGCTAAACGAATGGGGACTAGAAAGGCCAATAGACCCTTGCTTCCCCTCGAGATCTCACGATCTTGTCTCTGGCTTTTAGCACCGAACGGAATCGCGATAATTAACCGAGGGGAACGATATACGAAGAAACGTGACAAACACTAAAAGGGTATAGATATCATAGTAGTCTGCGTAGATGATATCGACTGGATTAGCTTATTAATAAACGTAGTTTTCCTTCCCGTCTGTAGGCTAGCAATTAATCCATTAGAGCATCATACCACTACACATTTTATTACAGTGTTCCAGATTATCGCACGTGTAGCGAGGACCTGTACGTGTACATATCGCGTCACTTGTGACTCACTTTTTTTCTCAAATGTTCCAAATGCATAGCTTGTGTTGCTCCCACCAAGACTGCAGATCTTGGCAAACGCGTGACGTGAAAACTAGATTTGATGACGTTACCCGTACACGTTCCCGTACACGCGCTGAAAAGTTCCACATTTAGATCTGTCTAACTGTTAAAGGGAGACTATTTATCTGACTGTCTGGGGGGAGGTTCTGGCGATCTTGACGAATGTGAAGACTCTGGGGAATCCGCTGTACCTGAATCTAGACGGGCACAGCACGATTACACCCCCCCCCCCCCCCTCCCACGCCCAACAACTAAATGCCTAAAACACGAAGCATAGCTCTACTCAAACAAGGCTTAAGCACATACTGCCGACCTACCTGAACTTAAGTTCCCCATTCTGAGCAAGTTATTTCAATATTTTCCTTTGGCTAAAAGTAAGATTCAACTCTTTTTCTTTCTTTTCTTTTTTTGTGTATTACTTTTCCAGTTATGTATTTACTTACTTATTCGGCCATAAATAAAAAATATATTCCACATAAAAAAAATAATAAGCCTACAAAACCGCTCCAGTCCTTAAAACTAATTATCTTCAACTGCACGATTTGCTCGCAAGCAATAATTAATTGAGCTTTCAAAACTCTCCCTTTACTTCTTCTTCTTTTTCTTAGTGGGGTACTCCCTGTCACGTTCATTCATGCTTTTGCACGAGTGGTTTTTGGCTCACGTAAGTGTAGCCTATGCGATGGTAACTTTGTCTGTCTGTGCGTGTGTGTGTGCGTGTGTGCGTGTGTATGTCTGTGGTAGAAACTTTAACATTTCGTCATTTGAAGACGTCACATTATGGCGTAAGAGGGTTAGACGTCACGCGAAGGAATTACTGAAAGTCTCAGTCATTGCTATTTTGAGCGGGCCGAGACTATTTGGCAGTCGTGTCCCTGTAAGTAGGCTACATGCAGACAAACAGATCTAGATCTAATGTCTCGCTTTCTTGCACAGTGTCACCTATGCTTACTGTGTGTGTGTGTGTGTGTGTGTGTGTGTGTGTGTGTGTGTGTGTGTGTGTGTGTGTGTGTGTGTGTGTGTGTGTGTGACGGAGTGATTGAGTTTGTGTTACTGTTTGTCTATTTCTTACGTGAGCCTTGAAGGCTTCGCCTCTTGTTTCCCCTGCCATTTTTACAGCCATACGCCGATTTCGAGGAGAAGCATGCTTGGTATTTTCGTGTTTCTATAATATTATAACCCACCGAACTCTGACATGGATTACAAGATCTTTTCCGTGCGTACTTGGTCATGTGCTTGCGTGTACACACGAAGGGGGATAAGGCACTTGCATGTCTGCACAAATGATGACCTGGGAGATCGGGAAAATCTCTACCCTTAACCCACCAGGCGGTAGCGGCCGGAATTTAAACTCACAACCTTCCAATCAGGATTATCCACCAGGCCACTGCGCCCGTCATTGCCTTTACAAAGTGAAGGCTGTCATCCTAGCCTCCTGGTAGAATTATATTGTTACATGTATACCCACTGCGCCCGTCATTGCTTTTACAAAGTGAAGGCTGTCATCCTAGCCTCCTGGTAGAATTATATTGTTACATGTATACCCACTGCGCCCGTCATTGCTTTTACAAAGTGAAGGCTGTCATCCTAGCCTCCTGGTAGAATTATATTGTTACATGTATACCCACTGCGCCCGTCATTGCTTTCACAAAGTGAAGGCTGTCATCCTAGCCTCCTGGTAGAATTATATTGTTACATGTATACCCACTGCGCCCGTCATTGCTTTCACAAAGTGAAGGCTGTCATCCTAGCCTCCTGGTAGAATTATATTGTTACATGTATACCCACTGCGCCCGTCATTGCTTTCACAAAGTGAAGGCTGTCATCCTAGCCTCCTGGTAGAATTATATTGTTACATGTATACCCACTGCGCCCGTCATTGCTTTCACAAAGTGAAGGCTGTCATCCTAGCCTCCTGGTAGAATTATATTGTTACATGTATACCCACTGCGCCCGTCATTGCTTTCACAAAGTGAAGGCTGTCATCCTAGCCTCCTGGTAGAATTATATTGTTACATGTATACCCACTGCGCCCGTCATTGCTTTCACAAAGTGAAGGCTGTCATCCTAGCCTCCTGGTAGAATTATATTGTTACATGTATACCCACTGCGCCCGTCATTGCTTTCACAAAGTGAAGGCTGTCATCCTAGCCTCCTGGTAGAATTATATTGTTACATGTATACCCACTGCGCCCGTCATTGCCTTTACAAAGTGAAGGCTGTCATCCTAGCCTCCTGGTAGAATTATATTGTTACATGTATACCCACTGCGCCCGTCATTGCCTTTACAAAGTGAAGGCTGTCATCCTAGCCTCCTGGTAGAATTATATTGTTACATGTATACCCACTGCGCCCGTCATTGCCTTTACAAAGTGAAGGCTGCCATCCTAGCCTCCTGGTAGAATTATATTGTTACATGTATACCCACTGCGCCCGTCATTGCTTTCACAAAGTGAAGGCTGTCATCCTAGCCTCCTGGTAGAATTATATTGTTACATGTATACCCACTGCGCCCGTCATTGCTTTCACAAAGTGAAGGCTGTCATCCTAGCCTCCTGGTAGAATTATATTGTTACATGTATACCCACTGCGCCCGTCATTGCCTTTACAAAGTGAAGGCTGTCATCCTAGCCTCCTGGTAGAATTATATTGTTACATGTATACCCACTGCGCCCGTCATTGCTTTCACAAAGTGAAGGCTGTCATCCTAGCCTCCTGGTAGAATTATATTGTTACATGTATACCCACTGCGCCCGTCATTGCTTTCACAAAGTGAAGGCTGTCATCCTAGCCTCCTGGTAGAATTATATTGTTACATGTATACCCACTGCGCCCGTCATTGCCTTTACAAAGTGAAGGCTGTCATCCTAGCCTCCTGGTAGAATTATATTGTTACATGTATACCCACTGCGCCCGTCATTGCCTTTACAAAGTGAAGGCTGTCATCCTAGCCTCCTGGTAGAATTATATTGTTACATGTATACCCACTGCGCCCGTCATTGCCTTTACAAAGTGAAGGCTGCCATCCTAGCCTCCTGGTAGAATTATATTGTTACATGTATACCCACTGCGCCCGTCATTGCTTTCACAAAGTGAAGGCTGTCATCCTAGCCTCCTGGTAGAATTATATTGTTACATGTATACCCACTGCGCCCGTCATTGCTTTCACAAAGTGAAGGCTGTCATCCTAGCCTCCTGGTAGAATTATATTGTTACATGTATACCCACTGCGCCCGTCATTGCCTTTACAAAGTGAAGGCTGTCATCCTAGCCTCCTGGTAGAATTATATTGTTACATGTATACCCACTGCGCCCGTCATTGCTTTCACAAAGTGAAGGCTGTCATCCTAGCCTCCTGGTAGAATTATATTGTTACATGTATACCCACTGCGCCCGTCATTGCTTTCACAAAGTGAAGGCTGTCATCCTAGCCTCCTGGTAGAATTATATTGTTACATGTATACCCACTGCGCCCGTCATTGCCTTTACAAAGTGAAGGCTGTCATCCTAGCCTCCTGGTAGAATTATATTGTTACATGTATACCCACTGCGCCCGTCATTGCCTTTACAAAGTGAAGGCTGTCATCCTAGCCTCCTGGTAGAATTATATTGTTACATGTATACCCACTGCGCCCGTCATTGCTTTCACAAAGTGAAGGCTGTCATCCTAGCCTCCTGGTAGAATTATATTGTTACATGTATACCCACTGCGCCCGTCATTGCTTTCACAAAGTGAAGGCTGTCATCCTAGCCTCCTGGTAGAATTATATTGTTACATGTATACCCACTGCGCCCGTCATTGCTTTCACAAAGTGAAGGCTGTCATCCTAGCCTCCTGGTAGAATTATATTGTTACATGTATACCCACTGCGCCCGTCATTGCCTTTACAAAGTGAAGGCTGTCATCCTAGCCTCCTGGTAGAATTATATTGTTACATGTATACCCACTGCGCCCGTCATTGCTTTCACAAAGTGAAGGCTGTCATCCTAGCCTCCTGGTAGAATTATATTGTTACATGTATACCCACTGCGCCCGTCATTGCTTTTACAAAGTGAAGGCTGTCATCCTAGCCTCCTGGTAGAATTATATTGTTACATGTATACCCACTGCGCCCGTCATTGCTTTTACAAAGTGAAGGCTGTCATCCTAGCCTCCTGGTAGAATTATTTTGTTACATGTATACCCACTGCGCCCGTCATTGCTTTCACAAAGTGAAGGCTGTCATCCTAGCCTCCTGGTAGAATTATATTGTTACATGTATACCCACTGCGCCCGTCATTGCTTTTACAAAGTGAAGGCTGCCATCCTAGCCTCCTGGTAGAATTATATTGTTACATGTATACCCACTGCGCCCGTCATTGCTTTCACAAAGTGAAGGCTGTCATCCTAGCCTCCTGGTAGAATTATATTGTTACATGTATACCCACTGCGCCCGTCATTGCTTTCACAAAGTGAAGGCTGTCATCCTAGCCTCCTGGTAGAATTATATTGTTACATGTATACCCACTGCGCCCGTCATTGCCTTTACAAAGTGAAGGCTGTCATCCTAGCCTCCTGGTAGAATTATATTGTTACATGTATACCCACTGCGCCCGTCATTGCTTTCACAAAGTGAAGGCTGTCATCCTAGCCTCCTGGTAGAATTATATTGTTACATGTATACCCACTGCGCCCGTCATTGCTTTCACAAAGTGAAGGCTGTCATCCTAGCCTCCTGGTAGAATTATATTGTTACATGTATACCCACTGCGCCCGTCATTGCCTTTACAAAGTGAAGGCTGTCATCCTAGCCTCCTGGTAGAATTATATTGTTACATGTATACCCACTGCGCCCGTCATTGCCTTTACAAAGTGAAGGCTGTCATCCTAGCCTCCTGGTAGAATTATATTGTTACATGTATACCCACTGCGCCCGTCATTGCCTTTACAAAGTGAAGGCTGTCATCCTAGCCTCCTGGTAGAATTATATTGTTACATGTATACCCACTGCGCCCGTCATTGCTTTCACAAAGTGAAGGCTGTCATCCTAGCCTCCTGGTAGAATGATATTGTTACATGTATACCCACTGCGCCCGTCATTGCTTTCACAAAGTGAAGGCTGTCATCCTAGCCTCCTGGTAGAATTATATTGTTACATGTATACCCACTGCGCCCGTCATTGCCTTTACAAAGTGAAGGCTGTCATCCTAGCCTCCTGGTAGAATTATATTGTTACATGTATACCCACTGCGCCCGTCATTGCTTTCACAAAGTGAAGGCTGTCATCCTAGCCTCCTGGTAGAATTATATTGTTACATGTATACCCACTGCGCCCGTCATTGCTTTCACAAAGTGAAGGCTGTCATCCTAGCCTCCTGGTAGAATTATATTGTTACATGTATACCCACTGCGCCCGTCATTGCCTTTACAAAGTGAAGGCTGTCATCCTAGCCTCCTGGTAGAATTATATTGTTACATGTATACCCACTGCGCCCGTCATTGCCTTTACAAAGTGAAGGCTGTCATCCTAGCCTCCTGGTAGAATTATATTGTTACATGTATACCCACTGCGCCCGTCATTGCTTTCACAAAGTGAAGGCTGTCATCCTAGCCTCCTGGTAGAATTATATTGTTACATGTATACCCACTGCGCCCGTCATTGCTTTCACAAAGTGAAGGCT